>NC_134702.1:36537034-36807034 GCF_043290135.1 Rhipicephalus microplus | reverse complement strand
AAGAAATGTAATGAAGAGTGAGAGGAAACTGGCACGACCGTCCCCAGAGCTCGTCGCGAGAAGTGCAGTCCTATCTATTCTTATTGTTTTCCCGACAGTACATGTTCTCCTGCAGGGCCTTGTGCCTCCGGCTCATTTACTTTATTAATGAAATTTACCTGCCAGGCATCTTAAGTGAATGTTTCAAACTGCTTGCGTGCGCAATATATGCAGGCTCCTGAGCTTCAGATCAACGTAAGCTATTTACTTTTTTTCTAGAAACTATACTCGAAACTTGGCACTTGTACAGCTTCTCTCTTACGCAATAGTACATTTTAAAAGTATTCATTCCTAAATTCGATATGCTTGAATGATTCTCTTGTACATCACAATGGCAAGTTGAGCGATCATCATCGACGAACTCGTCGATGATGATATAGTTAAAAAAAAAAAGCGTTACCACGCGAGCTACAAGAAGAGCACAGAACCCGTGTTTATACATCACGTGGACTGCGTGCGTTTCGCGGCGCTGCATGGAATTAAAGGGCGGCCACATTTCCACTCAGGCCGTCACATATCCGTGCGTGGCCTTCTACGGCGTGTCGTGGCTTCTTGTTTATACGCGTGCTTCATTAGCGATGTCTAATTGGCCGATACCCACACACGTCCCGCCCCCTTTTTACCGTGTCCCCCAACTCCCCTGTCAGGTTGCTGGCAGGTGCCTCGGTGGCAGTTTATCGCCAACAGGTGGCAATTACAGCTGCGCTCTACAAGCGGCGTCCACGGCAAGGCCACACAGGAGCGAGAGAGGAGGAATGCGCGCGCGAGAGATAGGTGACGTCTTCGACGCCCTCATCGGGCGCGTTTTAATTAACGTGGCGACGTGACGTGGTCTATATGCGCGATAAATATGCGGCTCACGTCGCACAGGTCTTAAGCTGCACTGGAAAGGAAGCCGTCGTCCCGCCTTGACACCTTCGTCTATCAGTTCGATCAATGACGCTGTCACGTACCTCTATTGATTCGCCATTTGCTGGCGCGTACGCGATTTGGCTTTCGTCTCTTTGCTTTTGTTGGCGATCCGGATTCTACGAATAATAGTGTGGGCTACTGGCGCTTCATAACCAGAAAGTGGTGCGAGAAACTACAAAAAAGACTAGCGCTGACCAAATCGCCTGCATAAAAAATGTGTTTTTTTTTTTTCATCTGCCGACTATATATTTCTTTATACGCCCACGTACACTGACGATGTGTTGGCGTGTTTTTTTGACTGGATGGCAAGGGCGAGATGGGTAGTTCTGTGCGTGCTTTCTTTACGGAGGGACTGTGGTTCTTCCATTTCTCTCCCTCTCTCTTTCTGAGACAGAAAGAGAAAATGAAGAAGGTAGAAAGAGGGCACGTGTCACGCAACACGTGGGCTCTGAGGGACTCGGCTAAACGGGACGGTGCAATAGTGTTCGCGGTCACATGGTGTTCTTTAATACACCCCTCAATACGTACAAAGGCGTCCCAGTGAGTGCGTGACCCTCTTTGTGTTCGTGTTTCTAGTGTTACGCTGTAAACCAAGTTCACGATGTGGCCTCCGCGGCCGGAAACCAAACCCGCCGACCCCCAAGCCTAACTGCTGACGCCGAAACGTCGCTGTGGACTTCGTGTACTGGTCACACAATGATGAATTGCGCATCTATATGCATGAATAAAATCGTCCAAGGGACCATATTAGTTGTACATTCGCATGACTATATATAGTTGGAACTCTTGCATCGGCTATGGGAGGTTGAACGTCCGCTTTGGTGATACAGGGGTTGCGACGCTTGGCTGCTCACCCGAAAGTCATAGACTTGAACTCGACCACCGCAATCGCATCTCGACGGTGCTGAAATGCTAAAAGACCGTGTTATATGCAATGTAAGTGCACTTTAAAAAAACACCAGATGATCAAAGTCTTCGGAGCCCTCCACTACGGCGTGTCTCATAATCCCGTCGTGGTTTCGCCTCGTAAAACCAAGTACTACTATTATTTATGGAAGTTGAATGTTTAGAGCGGGCACGTGTTCGTGTCTTTGGTTCTGGTTCTCTTGTTCGGTGCTGTTACGTGGAAAATTCGAGAGCGCAGTTAGCGTCTGCACAGCCACACAAATATTTATTAAGGGCGAGCGCAGAGCCATGATTTTCCTGTGTCAGGGCCATATGGCAAAAGAAAGTAGGAAAAAAATGTTTTGTGGGTATATGCTCTATGATCATGCATTTCCCCTCAGTCATATTCACTCAATTCAGTCATATAGCGAAGATACACAGAAAGAATTGTCGTTCGCACGCGCTAAAACAAACGTTTGGGCGACCGTGTACGTAACCTAGGAATGTCCAGTCATGCACTTTCTGTCTATCGTTGACCATCCTTCAGAAAACTGCGTGGAATCGCAGCCGATTAGAGCAGCTCACCTATTTTCGATTAAAACAAAAGAAGGAATAAAGTTGTTCAACGATTTTCGTTTTGCCCGAAAGCGAGCGGCGGGAGCCAGGCATGGGATGTCCTCCGTGCTTCTTCCTTCAGGCGACAGATGGGGCAAGTAGTCCAAGGCGCCCCACACACCTTGTCAGGTAACTAAACCGTCAGAAGGCATGAGCTGCACGAATTCGAACAAGCCTGGGTGAAAACTTAAACCATACTTCTGCTACAGAGATAAATTAAAGGAGTGGCATCTGTGGTAGTCTTGGTGGCGATGTCGCAGGCGAAGTTCGGCCGATAGATGGAGCTCTCAGTTACTCCTCCAAAGCGTACGTCACAACTACGTCACATATCTCTCCACGAATGAATGAATTTATTTCACTTTCCAAGTGAGAAGGCTGCGGAACATTCTCTTGATCATGTGAACACGAGACATAAGATGTATACACGGGCAAGTTGAACACATAGCCTTCCCAGAATGCGTTCCCAAGCTGCCGCGATACTTACATAGCATTTTGTTAGCGGCCAATATACGATACTTCTATTTTGTAGGTGTGTTTCTTTTTTCTTAATTGGAGCTTAATTTTTAAAGTAAACAAAACGATTTTCCAAATTAAACAATAAAACATGGTTGGTAGGAGGAAATACCAATCTCATATCGGAGCTCTCAAAGGCCAGCACGAAACGAACGTACAACAGTCATCATCATAAATAGACACAATTCAGAACCTGGATAAACCAAAAGAATGCGCTCCAAAGGCGGGAAAGAACGCTTTCGGATGGCGTAAAACAACAGACCGTCTACTAGTAGACGACGACGACTCCCGCTGGCACGAAGAGAGAAAGAATGAAGGAGACGAAAAAAGAACGAAAAAGAAGCGAGAAGGAGGAAGAGGAGGGAAGGTGGGCATTTCATTGCGTCCGTCGGTCCGGTATAATGGCGGAGCATTAAAGCCGGCCGGCTCGCTGTTGAGAGAATCGGCAAATCGTGCCTTCGTCTACACTCTGCGTCCCCCCCCCCCCCTACTTTACGTTCGAAGGTGCAGGGTATGATAGTCGTCGACGGGGCGATGCGGCTCCTTCCCACCGGCTCTCACAGGAGGGCGACCGGCGGGTGTGCTTACAGTGTTCTCGCAGCCAGCTCCTTTGGCGCTGGGGGTGAGAGAGACAGGAGAAGAAAGCAAAACAAGAATGCCATGATGACCGACGCTTGTATCTAGTGCTGACCACAGCACATCGACCAAAACCAACCCCTCCTCCTTTCCACTTGAACATGCCCTCCCACTGAACTTCTCGCAGCCCGGTCATACTACGGCAATGTCTACCTTCTCTTTTTCCGCGTACACTTTCGCCGCCCCCCCTGCCTCCTTATATCCCGCAAAATTATTGTAATTTGAAAGTCTCTCCGGTCGGTTGGCCTGCCTGCCAAGTGAGCTCGACTAGCCCGCCGCATCTCGGGACTTATTCGCGAAAAGACTGCTTTCGGCGTCGCTCAGTAGCGAGGAGAAACAAAGGAAAGAAAGAAAGAAAAAAAAAACGGACGCCGCCGTCGTTTCGGTGCGGTTAACTTTATTTTTTATTATTGTTGTACCTCTCTCACCATCTCCTTCTCGGGGCATCTTGATTATCCGTGCGAATCTCCCTTCCATCGGCCGGCTTGATCTATAGGCTCATGACTGCCCACTGTACACGAAAAGGTGCGCGCGGGATATAGACGGCGTGATGGGTGGTACGTGTATAACTACGGCACGGCCCGAAGATCTCTCTCCGTTGCTCGTCGCTCGATGTAAGCCAAGCCGTCTACGAGGCTCCGGCGAGTGCACGGAGGCCCGTTCTTGATGATATGGAGACTGAAGGGCTGCATGCGCGTGGTTCGCTGAGTGCTTGGTCGGCACACCGACGCTCGTGAAGGCCGATTGGCGCGTTTCTTTTTTCATCGTGCCTTAAAGCCATCTCATCTCTCATGGGTGAATCCTCTCCGTGCTTTCCATGCGGCGTGCGTCGGGATTGAGAGCAAAGAAACAAGCTTTGTGGTCAAGTAAAATTTGAGGTCGGTGCTGAAGAACGAAGCCTCCTTAGCGTTTGTGAGTGAATGAGTGAGTGAGTGAGTGAGTGAGTGAGTGAGTGAAAGAGAGAGTAATTGAGCGAGTGAAGAGAATGAAGGAAAGGAAGAATGGTAACTATATTTGTTAACTATAAGAGTCTACACGTCGCTAGTGTAGCGAAAAAGTCAAATGAAAAAAGAGCTAAAGTCTAGGTAATTAGACAGAAAGAGAGAGAAATAGAAAGGTAGGGAGGTTAACCAACTAGTTAATTAGCGAGCATGGTGCAGTATTGTATCTTTAGTCGGTCACTTAAGTCTGTCGCCTTGTAATGCTGAAGGGTCCACTCGTTTTCCCTTCTCTCCGCACTTTCAGTCATTCTTTACCCTTGTCGTTGCCCTTTATGTAGAGTATCAAAACGATTTTTTTTATCACCTTCTTTCTCTGTGCTTATGAATTGGGAGGCCAAGCTCTCAAGATGTTTTTCCTGTAAAAGGACAACCTCATAATTTCTTCAAGATAGACTCAAGAGTTCAAGTTTGTCCTAACAGCACACTATTTATGGCCTCTCCCCATTTACGTTCAGCACGCGTGGTTCCATAATATATTGAAATGCGAAAATTGCGCGAGGTGGTGACTGTTAATCTTACCCACGAATACCTCGTGGCATGAGCTGCGTGTTTTCTACCGGGAAATGAATGCTTTCCTTTGCAACGTAGCTTTCCCCGAACGAACCCTCGTAGCCGTAAAGCTGCATATCAAAAAAAAAAATTAAATGACAATTACATCTTCAAATACATAGGAGCGCGTCAGCTGCGCCTGCTGCTAGGTTTTGTGACGCGAATTAGGGCCGTGTATTCGTCGGGAGCCCGTGCCTTGCAGATGCATTGTTAAGCTTCACGTTCGTAAGTGTTCATGCAGTAGCACCACGCCCGCAGTCCACACATAGCCTGCAGTACGCATACGATTCGGCTGGTACAACAAATCGGATGACCTGGCTATGGCGCTGTACTGCCGACCTGCAGGTCACGGGATCGAATAGCGGCCGTGGTGGTCACATTTTCGGTGGGCGCCAAAATGATTGAGGCCCGTGCACTTAAGATTTAGGTGCACGTTAAAGAACCCGAGGTCATCGTAACTTCCGGAGCCCTCCATTACGGCATCACTCCTATTCATATCGTGGATTACCACATGGAAGACTGCGCTAATACAACCCCCAAAAAATCAGCATGGTCGAGCAATTATTGAGACGAAGTCCTTAGATGCCTCATAAAACACGAAAATTGGCCATCCGCCTCGGCAGCGTCCGCACAATTGATGCCGAAAATCACGACTCGATGACGTTGCGAAGCGAGGCAACTTGGGACGCCACATGATCACACCATCACATGACATAGTCGCTATGGTCAAAAGTGAGCCGATCCAGGAGACAGTACAAAACCATGTTGTAGGTGCAGATACTTTAGAAGTGGGGAGAATGGGAGTATCAATACATCGATTGAAAAGAAAAGGTGGCTCTCATCTTGGAGCTGTCTCAGACAAATGCACAATGAACAGTGGAAATTAAATTTTTTTTCGATTTAGAGTACTGTTTCATAAGAAGTTTATCTCTGGCAAGAATAAATTACAAAATGCTCATTTGTCTTGTCAAGGAGGGTGACAAAAAGGCACAAATGCCTGATTGAGCGTCAAGCGTTGTGCTGCCTGAGTGTCTTAATGTGCTGACCTAGTGTCGGGCATTGTGTTGATCGATATATGTTTTGAAAGACACGCAGTACATTACTGAAATTGCAGATTACAAAATAACAAAAGCTTCAATAGTGTGGTTGTAGAGGGGGGGGGGGAACAGGACTTCATTGATTTGATTGATATGTGGCGTTTAACGTCCCAAAACTACCGTATGGTAAGAGAGACGCCATAGTGGAGGGCTCCGGAAATTTCGACCACCTGGCGCTCTTTAATGTGCATCCAAATCTGAGCATACGGGCCTACAGCATTTTCGCCGCCATTGAAAATGCAGCCGCCGCAGCCGGGATTCGATTCCGCGACCTGCGGGTCAGCAGCCGAGTACCTTAGCCACTTGACCACCGCGGTGGGGCCACATGAATTCCCGCCAAGCAATTAAAATGTTTTTTGAGGTACTTTCTCGGCTACTTGTATTTTTATCGCTATGGTACTCTCGATTGCGTGGTCAATTAGTGAAAACATATGAGCCCACGCATTCTTAGTGAGTGCTTCCAGTTGTCAGAAGGTGAGAGAACAGTGATCTTCGCTTTACAAATATTATTTATTTATTTATTTATTTATTTATTTATTTATTTATTTATTTATTTATTTATTTATTTATTTGACCCTTAAGTTACAAGGTACATTACAGAGGGAAGGGGCTATCATGTATGCATGTATAATATAGGTAAAAATAATATTGATCTTGACAAGGGTTACACAAAATATGACCTAAAAGCATATAAATACGTTACTGCACTCAGTAAATATACAAGGTGATTCGCTGTGCCACAACAAAAATAAAATCGCATGATGGCTAAATATAAGTATTTAGTTAGTTAACAAGGTATTCTTAAAATGTAAGGGGTCTTGAATATTTGGCATAGAGCCAAGAACCTGGTTCCCTTCCCTATAGGAATTGGGCAAAAATCACAATGAATGGGCAATTGTGTTACTCTTGGGCACCTGAACCTTCTGACGATTGTCGAGATGCGCTGAAATGAGAGGCATGTATCAAGAATGGAGCCATATATAAGTTATTATAGTAAATCATATGACAAATGCAAGCGATTCACGCGAATTATTCTCGAATGAATTGCGAATTATAAGGGCGCGAATAGAGCAAAATCGTTTGACACTTGCTTCATCCTATAAAAGGACGAGTGTATTTGGAAGCACCGGTACCTTTAATATTCTGCAATGACCTTACACTTCACCAGTTTTCAAACATTGTCTCCATCTACAAAGTATGTGTCGCAGCTTGCTGCGTGCACAGTTGTGACGCTAAGAGTGGCGCCCCATCGCTCCCCGAAACTGCAGGCTCGTGTCACTTTTGGACGTCCTTACAGCAAAGGTCACGTCCGGCAACAAGAAAACCAGCTTGCGATCGAACTTTGCAACAAGATCGATCAATCGACCTCGAATCTAAAAAAAAAAAAGAGCAAGTAACCAGAAAAGGACGTGGAAAGGAATAGCGCAACGGTGACATGGATGTAGCTGTCAAAGGATTTCTTCCTAACTTGCCGGACAGATCATGTCCCTCAAGGGGCGGTTCGACCATGGAGCCGATGCATTCATCGATCTTCGATTGACGACGTCTACACCATCTTTTTCCTCTTCTTCCTCTCCTCAGCCAGGGTCTTCATATAGGAACGCTGCACCTCTTTTTTTTTCTTTGTGTGTGTGTGTGTTTTTTGCGCGACCGCATCGAGAATCGTCGGACAAGCTGTCGTCACCATCTTCGCTGGTGTTCCTAAAAGTTTGCTATTCCTTCCCCCTGGTTGCTTCCTTTTTTTTTTCTTCTTCTTCATTATCTTTTTATCCTCGTCACACTTTCAGGCTCTTCGGCGCAGATTTACAGGTTGCATGTCGTTTATGCGGCATATTTTCCCGCGTGCCCGCTATCGTATACTGCTGCCTCGGGTCTCACGCTTGGTGCAGAGTTTGTTGACGGTGTCTCCTCCCTGTCGATGAAACGATGGGTGGGTTACGCCGCTCATACGTGCTGTGCTTTTCGTTCTCGCATTTTTCGCTCCCCTCTGTGGAAGGAGCGTCGCTGCAGCTGTCAGTGTGTACCGCCAGCACGTGGGTGCCGGCAGCTGTCGGAGCAACCGCACGTCGAAACATGGCGTGAGTGTAAGTTTCTCCTCGTCTTGTTGCGCCGCGTGCAGCAGCGAAGTTTGTACCCGCATGCTCTTCTGAAACTCTGGTCGTTGGCGACGAACTCTCGCAGCTGGCAAAAGAATGTTACTTTTGCTAGAAGAAGACAGAGTAAAAAAAACAATTATTGGGTGAACGTATATGAATAAAAAAGTTCGCGCAGTGGGCACTAAGTCATGCAGGAGGAAGAAGAATTTTTGTTCTTACAAGCGGTTAAAGGGCAATTTAAGAACTGATTGAGTTGCGACCCAAGTTCAGGACTTCACTGGCTTTCGCCGCCCGGGGGATCTGATCTATCAGGAGTGCCTATAAAGTGGCGCTTAATTGGGCTAGAGAGGCACGTCTGAAAAAATTCTGGGCCTCGGCGTACTAAGTACGTACACGCCTAATTAAAAGAATGTGGCACTCATGCCGCAGAGAGAGCGGCTGAGTCGAACTCGGTCGGATAAGGAAATCTTCGCCAGGAGTCCCACAGCACCCGCAATGCCTTATGGAAGCACTCGCATTGGTCGCGCAAGGCTGGGCCGCGTACGGCACAGCTGCTTGTCGCGCGTCAACTTCTCCCCTTAACCATTTGTACAGAGTACTTGGGTGGTGATTGAGCGTATGCTGGTCAATGATTATGATGATATTCTATCTACGACACGTGGCAGACCTCAATTAGTAGAGCTCTGCTGCAAAACTATTGCATATCGCGTATGTGTCACGCCGATTGGGGCAAATCCTACTGTTCGTCGCACTGGTCCGCTAAAAATTAACGAGAGAACACGTGGATGGCAAATAAAGATTAGGATTTTGGTACAGACGTAACAAATCGTTGGGGGAGACCTAAATAAACCGTCAGAAACACCGGGGTTGCACGTTTTTTTTTTTTGTACAATTGATTTTTTTTAATCTATTAGTGATATATTGCATATGATAAATGCAGATACAAAAAGAGTTCTCAAACGGTGGCGAAACTGCGAGTGAGATCTTCTGCAAAATCGTAAAGCATAGATATAACGTTATAGTAGACAGGGTATACAACCAATCGCTATTTTGGTTAACCTAGCTATCCACATTTCTTTCCCTTCTTCTAAGTTAGGCTCCATGTTTTCCAGCACAGAGGTGCGCGAAACACACGCACCGACGCCAAACTACGCTTACATTATCCGCTTCAGACTACTATTGCTGCATTGGGTAAACCTATTTTTTTTATAGGCCCAACCTTCTCACTAACGCACTCCAGTGTTGGAGGCTTTGCACCACATTCATGTAGCAGCGATAGCCGTTTCCACTGCCAACGGGTGTAGCTACTTCTGCAGTAGCAGCTATACAGTGTACAAATCGAAAGAAGGGCTCGGTACCAGTTTGAATATCTTTTATCCGATCATCGCGTCCTCTCTCTTTCTCTCTCTCTCGCAAGCCTGGCGTCGCCAAGAACGCTGTCGCCCCGTCTGCCTACAGTGCAACGCACTCGATCGCCAGCCGCCACACTCTAGAGAAAAAACGGCTAACGCCACTCGCTCGTCGCCTCCGTCGCTGGGTGGTTTGTGAGGTTTCGCTGGGGGCGGAGAATGCAAGAGATTGCAGTCATTAAGCGGCGATATGTTAATTTCTCCTCGCGGCCTACGATAAGAGCATAAGGTTTAAACAGAAGGAGAGAAGGAGGAGGAAACACAGTAGCGAATGCATCGCCAAAGGTGAAAAAGGGGACCAGCAAAAGAGGGCCATCAAGGCAACCCAGCCATGCAGCGTGGCTTCTCGAGTACAGCGGCAAGTGCAGCGCCGGCTTTAAAGGTGTGGTAGTGTGCGTGTCTGTGTGCATGTGTGTGTGTCTGAGATGCGGGCCGGCCGTCGGATGCGGTGCTCGCCAAACCGGAACGCCCAGACGCGGCCAGCGAGAAGCTCGCGCGTGTTCGCTCATAACGAGGAATCGTATCGCCACAGCCGCCGCCTGGGCTGTGGCGGTGATGTGCCCTCCCTCTAGGTACATTCGCGATGAGCGCCGTGCTCGTCGTACAGATCCCTCGCGCCAAAACCTCGGAGAGAGGGTGCAACTGCTGGCTGCTGCTCCCATGGTGTGCTCGTTGGGAGTTGCGTCTTGGCCGCTCTTATGGGCGGTGCGCGAAGCGTCAAAGAAACGAATAAGTAAAATAAAGAGTGATGCACGCTTGACGAAGCATCCGCCTTCTTCTTCTTCCTCGGCCCTCTCCTTGCTCGGTTGGCTCGGCTCGACTCTTCGTCCATTGCGAATGCGAAGAGGTGCGCAGACTAGGAGGTGTAGAGTGCCTTACGTCGTCCTGTCGGCGCTCTCCCATTGGTCGCCGTCTCCCCTCGCAAAGCCCGGTGCATATTCGTGCTGGGTGATGATGACGATGACGACCAGAAACGCACTTCGTTGCAAATTGTTGTTTCGCTTCTGCTGCTGTCGGAAAGGGAGAGTTCGTGTGTGCCTCCTTGTCTTGCAGGCGCCGAGGACGCACACATGGCAGGCGTGCTTCGGAGAGAACGTCACAAATCCTTTGTGCATCAATTCGGTTGCACTTTTCTGTTGTCTTGTCCGTGATTCCCTCCCTTATGCCTCCACACCTTTACCTTTAGCACCAAGCCATGTTCGTTTACTCTTTTTTTTCTTTTGTAATGTTTCTCTTGAAGCCTGAAGTTTTTCATTTCTTTGTGTTTTATTCTTGTTTCTAGCACCCACCTCACACCATTTTTCCGAAACACGCACACCTGTTACATTGTTCTATTCTTTCTTTAATTCATTTTCTTCTTTGGGTACGTTTTCGTCGCGCGTGTCCTGCCTAACTCGTTCTGTCGCTCCACCAATCGTGAATTTTTCTTCGTCGCCACGCAGTTTCTGTCTTTCTTTCTTTCTCTCTCTTTTACTTTCTTTCTTTCTTTCTCTCTTTCTTTCTTTCTTTCTTTCATTCTTTCTTTCTATCTATTTTCTTTTGTTTCTTTTTTTCTTTCTTTCTTCCTTTCATTATTTCTTTCTATCTATTTTTCTTTCGTTCTTTCTTTCTTTCTTTCTTTCTTTCCTTCCTTCTTTCCTTCCTTCTTTCTTTCTTTCTTTCTTTCTTTCTCGTTGTTTCCACCTTGTGATAACAACAGCGCGCTTGCTTCGTTCTGCACAGCAGTGAAACGATCTCCGTTTGCTCACCTGATGGCCATTCCCGGTTGCTTCTTTCCATCCGCCACCCCCTCACTGCAACAGCAGGGTCAGCAGCTGCTTTCCCTTTTATCCTCCGGATTCTCTTTCATTATCTCTTTCAAGCTCGTGATGTCTTTCAGAGGAGGGATGGGACGCGGCATTGCTGTTTCGCACGTGGAGAGCCGTGGTCACCATCCCCTTGTCGTTGCTGACGATGACATCGACCTTCCCTTCTTTCCTTCCCAGTATCAAGTTTCGGACGCCCCGTGTCTGTCGCAAGCGCCGGGCGCTATGCGGCGGCTTGACCACCCTCTTTGTGCCGCGTCACGGGAAAACGAAGGTGCAGTGACCCGTACAGCCGTTGTCTGTTCCATATGCGGCCCATACTCGGTGTATGTTTTCGGTGAGAGGAGGCCTGCCGCGCCTGTCGTCCGAGGAAACACACTGTGCTACGATTCCGTAATCAAGAAAATAATGGCCCATTATGGACTTAGCGAAATGAGCAGAGAGAACGAGCGAGCGAGAAAGAAAGAGACAGAAATTAAGGGACCTCGCTTATTGATGAGCTCTGTCTGGCAGCTTCGCTTATAATATTCAACACCGCAGGCAAAAGCGATGACACGACGCTACACTTGCGCAAAAGTTATGGAAACGATGTTTTTGAGCCTAGTCACAATTTTGTTTCGCGTGAAGAGCAAATCGTGTACGGAGGTTTTAAATGGACTTGTACATCGGGGTGGTATATATAAGCTGTGCGGAAACTAAGGGCCCAGTGGGCTGTCAAAACTGAGCATATGCAACATATTGGCATTGTTCCAGTAGCAATGAAACGTGAACTTGTGTCTAGTATACAGCACAATTTTCAATAAAAATTTTGTTCGTTTGTTTGTCTGTTTGTATGTTTGTTTGTTTGTCTGTCTGTGTTTGTTTGTTTGTCTGTTTGTTTCCTCCTTACAAAACATTTGCGTAAGCTCCCAGTGTTGTCTCTTTCTGTCGCCTATGTATTTGTTAACTGAGATGCAACGGAAACTGCTTCATGAGGCTGCGTTGATTCACCAGAATGGTGTGCCAGCATAGCGAACCAACTATGCGCTCGTACACAAAATGTTTCAGCGACATACGGATGAAAGCTGTGTTATTGTGTGTACTGTGTTATTGCGTGTACTAAAGTCCCACAGCGTTCTGCAGTTGTGGTTCATACAATTTTTTTTTGCTGTCTAAATAAACCCAAATAAACAGTCTATGGAAGAAGCCCGGCAACGACGCTTGATGCCATGTTACCCAACGTCACCGACGAAGAAAACCTCGATGTGAGTGAGTACCTTCAACGCGCCGAAGAAGCCCGACAACTTGCGCGTCTCCGTATCAAGAATCAACAGACGACCGACAGCCGCCGTTACAATCTTCTACGACGCTTCGTGGAATACCAGCCCGGTGAACGTGTTTGGGTATGGACGCCGATACGCTGACGTGGACTAAGTGAAAAGCTTCTGCGACGGTACTTCGGACCGTACAGGGTGGTTCGACGTCTCGGCCTACTTCATTACGAGGTTGTCCCCGACGGCATTACGAACTCTCAACGACGCCGATCGCGACCTGAAGTCGTCCATGTCGCGCGCCTCAAGCCGTTTCATGCGCGTTAACAAACTGAAACAGTGTTTTTTGTATTATTATTGTATCGTAATTTATTCATTGTACTTTTTTGCATTATTGTTGTACCTTCATCTTTAGTTAAAGCATCGGGACGATGCCTTTTTCAGAGGAGGACAATGCTACGTTTCATTTCTCAAGTTTTGTTATCGCCCCAAAACACTACACAATTCTCAGCGCAAAACGCGCGTGCAGTTTTCGAGAAGCTTCCAGACTTTAGTATATAGATCATTTAGAAAAGATCACGCCCACTCTGCGAACTGTACAGATTATTCTGGAACCTACGTCACCGCCAGCGATAACGCTAGAACATTCGATGGCAAGAGTATAAATGCCGACGCACTTCGCCGCTTGTCAGTAGTTGATCGACGGCCGACGCTCCGTTCGCCGCTATCAGTCCAAGACTGCTACTGTAATCAGACTTTCCGTTTACCGGGCATAGGTTCACCCAAATAAACAGTTAAATTCCAACTCAAACCCCCTTCACTCCTCGACTCGACTTTCACCCTTCATTTGACAAAGTTGAGCACTGCGCCGCTGCTCGGTTGAAAATGACGCTGCGCTGCTCGAGAATCGGACCACATTATCGCTGATATGCAGTGATTTGCCTGACCTAGTGAAGGCGCTTCCATCGGCTTTGTCAAGTGAAGGTGAAGCGTTGAGTGAAGGGACGTTCTAGAATATGGGGGAACGTCTCCTGTCTTCGGCCACGTCATGACCCCGTGACAATATTCTCTCTGAGATGCTGAGCAGGCCATTGGATTTCGGGAAACTCTCACCAAGGAAAAAAAAACAGCCCATTGTAAGTGATTCTTAAAAAAAATAGAAAAGGAGACAAAACGGAGTTCCGCAACTGCCTGCATCAAAGTGCGACACCTGAACGGTGGCTCACGAGGGAGGGGGTAGGGAGGGATTAAAAGGGACAGTGAGGATTAAAAGGGACAGGGAGGATTAAAAGGCATAGGATAGAGAGGAGGATACCCAAATACAGATGTAAAGAGAAGATGTAGAAAGAAGGACACGCCGAAGGAGTCCGGGGACGGGGTACCACTCAGCGAGAGCTTTACGGCGTCAGAAGATGGCGGAGGGCGAGCCGATCGGTCAGAGCTGCGCTGTCGTCGGAGATCACGGGTGCACAACCGGTCGGCATGGAATTCAGCGAGCGAGTCGACCATGTCCTCACTAGAGACATTGTTTCACTCATTAAACACTCTTATCTCTCTCTCGTTTTCAGATAGGGTGCTGTAAACTGTAGAAGGCTTCAAAATGAAATGTGTACCTTCACGGCACATTTCTATCCACGCTACGAACCCGAACATTTATAAAAAAAAAAGTGCAATACCACTGAGAGGCTGCTTTAACAGACGGCGGTGAACAACATAACGAATGTAAAGAACTTTTCGAAACATATGACCAGTCTAATGGAAACCAACATGCCTTCGATGGGCTTTCATGCTGGTGAATCAAGTAAAATAACCCGAGGAGTGCCATGGCTTTCCTGCGTAGGTATACCATACATCCAAGTATACATAATCCTGGCCATTTATTGCAGTTTGTTCCAGCCCAACTTATGCTCAGAGCAGCTGCACTCAAGGGACGGTAATGCGCACGAAAGTTATTTCAATCAATAAGCCAATCAATTGCACATTTTATCCCTTCGACAAAGCCATACACGGCCCTTTATTTTGCCTGTATACACTGCTCACTTTTTATTTTCCTTTTAGTGGCGATGCTGTTTAGAGGGGAAATCGTTCCTCGTGAGTCGATCACGGAAAGCTATCATCACCATGAACAAGTTTTGCCACAGAAATTGGATCATTTTCACAACTTACTGAAAAAAACGAGAAAAAAAAAAGGCCACAGTTAGTCCGACAATTGGCTGCGAAACGACGGCGGTCAGCTCAAGACCCAGAGTGCGTACAGACTGGTCCACTGTTAAAGAGAACACTTGCGTGCATGGTACGTTTGGATTTTGTGCTTTTGCGAAAGCATTGGTGCTTTCATTTGCGTACGAATACCGGTGATCGAGAGTTCTGACTCCTTTTGAAAGACTAGTGCCACGCATGAACATTGTTCCCTTATCCACGTGCTGCTAGCGGGCCGGCAATATGAACTGGGCTCGTTGTTGCGCTCCCTTTAACAGTGGACCGTACTGTACACAGAATGAGAGAATACTAGAGATAGGGAAATTTCGGCAACGACGGCGGCGAGAAGACCCGCCAAGCCATGGAGAGCTTATAAGCCACCGACGGTGTGCTTGTCTGAGAGGTGGAAACCCTTGGTTTCAGCGTGAGTTTCGGTCTGGGAGTTTGGACAAACGCACCGTGTCTCTGACTGACTGTGGTTTACCTCCAGCATCTCAGCTCTCTGAATCGACGTAGAAACAAACTATAGCATCACTGAAACTAAATCAGAGCAACGACCCAGAACCTGCATCGCCATGGCTGAAAAACACAGGAACGACCCAGTACTAACCAGATTATTCACCATAATCATCCAGTCTCACTGTGTTAAGCCTTGCGCAGCTTAGAAGGTGTTCCGCCGACTGTTTTTTTTTCTCTTTTCCTGAGCCGCACATAATAACTTAGATGTGTTGATATGAACAGATTATATACACACAGAGTCAGTATTAAGTCCCGTCACTTGACGCTTACTTTTCTGCTACATCCACGGGGGCCCCGAATCCCCCGTTAATGTAAGAGCCATCGCGCGCACAGTTCTCGCGAATCTGAGAGCAGAAGCGATGAGATGTATGATGGCAGCAGCGCGCACATTTGAAAGCTAAATGCGGAGTCTGCTTGGGAGTAATACCTTTAATTGCGAGGCTCGTATACTTAAAACCGCGAGGCCGCATATTACCACGGTTGCACATAATTATCTTTTTGAAAAAAAAATATATATAATAAGGGGGTCCCATGAGGACCCCCGCTTCATTGTAAGCCAGGAGAATGCGTAATATGATACTTCTGACGCGGACTCCATTTAAGACACCGTGTCCTCAGACGGGTTCAAAACGCAAACATTTGAACAGTGCGTTGAATTTCCCGAGCACCGCATGCTGTCCGCAAAATAGCTCGAAATCGTCGAACGCAAAAACACCTAGCAAGAAACGTGCTACGCACGAAACCGTCACGCGTGCTCTCTAGAGAGCGCTCCCAGCAGTGGGGAGTGATAAGAGCGTTGTGACGTGAGAGGTCGACGCACAGCGCCATTTACATCACGCAGGCCGCATATAACAAACGGCCCTCTCGTAGAAATTGAAGAGGTGCAGGCGGAGGGGGTTCAGGGATGGAGGAAGCGAGCGTCACGTATGCCGTACACTATACTCTACCCCTCGCTGCGAAGCGACAACGCGCCTCGCTTCGCTGCGCCCATTGGCTTGTAGCGTCAGGCGCCGTGAGTGGCCCATTCGTGCTCACGGTGCGCGAACAGCTCGCTGGCAGCGCATACGTGGCGGCGCCGCTAGGAAACAAACTGGTAGGCAGGCTGCTTGGTAGGCAGCCCAGGTTAGGTCTATCGGACTCTCGCATGCCTCTCGGCCATCTTCCGCCACCTACTCTACTAGTACTGTAGATACCGCAGGGTTCCTGAGCGTGTTTCGCGAGGGGCCTCCGGCCGTCCGCGTAAGTTCAACGCAGGCCGGACCGGCGTGCGAGTGAGTGCGAGCTCTTGATTAATGGGCGTCGGGGCGAGCATGATTGCTACAGGACGATGATTCTTTTTTTGCTCTGCAGCGCGAGTGGAGTTGTTGTTGTTCTCTGACGGCGGTGCTCGGAGAGGCTGACCGCGTGGTTCAGCCGCTGACGGGTTGTTACGTCACAAACCCGCCCCCCTTCTAGCTGCTTCTGGGTGCTGGCGCCACCACATAGCTGCCACGGCGACGCGCTATCCCTGGTCGACTTTCGCCACGGGTCGTTTGTCAGGAGGAACTCTGCGGGGCGCGAAGAGGAGTCCGGGGTTCCAGGCGGGCTGAAGAGGGAAGAGCGATTTACGTAATGCGTGGAACACCTCGTTGTTGATGAGGCCGCTCTTGATGCACCCCGGCTCCTTATGCTAGGTAGGCGGTGGCGGCTTTCGCTCTGTTTGTGGTGGTGGGTTCCTTAACCTCGCAAAAGTCGAGAGGCAGCAGAAGAGACGGCAAAAAGTAAAGCTAAAGGTCTACTCGTTGTTCATGTTGACACCTAGGTATATAAGCAGAGTCCCATTGTTTCTTCTTGCCGTGGTTCTCAAGCATGAAGGTCTCACGCGCTCTGTAGGGAACCGGCCGGGGATAATCGGATTAGACCGGACTGGCTGACTGAATTATCTTTTGGGGCAGAGAGCCGTTAACTCGTCCCATCATTGGTTTTTGAAATAGGCAGCAAAAACACATATTAAGTGGACCCAGTGAGCAAAAGCAAACCCTTTTCTACCACGTAACAGAACAGGCATAACTGTGGTGCTCACATTTGTTGCCCCTTTAACAGGTTTGCTACCCTCCGCGTCAGCGCAATGGAAGGTAGGAAGAAAAACGCGCAAAAAGAAAAGAAATAAAATGGGTCAAACAAGTGATCAGCAAGCACTGATCGTATCGTTCACCCCGTGATTCATGGCGGTCTCAGAAAAGTGCAGCAGTGCTCTGGTGGCTTCCACTCCAGAAAAAAAACCTACGTGGACGCATAAATATACGGTCAGTGTGTCTCGTCACTGCAGTTCGTGCCTCTATGTAACACCAGAAGTCGCCACAACTCACTCTTACCCCAGGCGAGAAAGTGTATACGTAAATAAACAATGGGCATTAATATTCCTTTATCTTTTCTGCGCTCTGGAGAGCTCCTCGTCAACAGCGTTATTGCAGGTCTTTTGAGTGATAGACCGTCGGGGAATAAAGGTCTCACTTGACAGCCGGCTATCAACTCAACCCCTAGAATTCTATGCATTGCGCACCGAAGGTAAGGAAGGGGGGCGAAACTTCCGTGAAACAAAAGTCAACAGCATCGAGAGGCAGTGGCCAGGCTGCGTGTTAAACTTCCGCACAGGGCCAAGCGTCGTACTAGAACCACACAGGACGACCCGACTATGTTTAGTCTACACAAGCTCTATACGATCCACGGCGCAAGCAACAGACGCGGTTAATAGCGTGGGGCAACCGCGCTTGTCAGCTCGCAAGCACGAGTTTTCGCCCCGTTGATGTCTCTTTAAGCGGCGTGCGGCCGGCTGTCGAGTCGCCGAGTAGTATACATCGCGCTTCGCTCTACTCCTGTCTCTTTTGTTTGTTTTAATTCTCGTTTCCGCACTCCGAAACCTAGAAAGACCAAAAAGAAAAAAAAGGTTGGCGCAGCAGTGGTGAGCAGAGCGTCGCTTATCCGAGCCTTGATGGATCAGCTTTTGATGGCTGCTGATCGCGGCGGCGGAGTGATCACCTAATCAAGTGAACTAACAGCACGACGAAAATCGCTGCGTTTCGCCGCCTCCTCATTGCGACTCGGCTTCATTTTCCTGTTATTGTTTCTTTCTTATTACTCTTTTTTGCTTCGCGCTGGTAATGTATGAGGTATAGGTTCCGCGATATGTCTTGAAAGGTTGTGCAAGGAAGCTTGCTCCACTAAAACAGGGGGTATAGGTGGGTGGTGGATGGTGGGGGAGGCGGGTGGAAAAGGTGCGTTGATGTTTTTAGCCGATCTTTCTCTCGCCGCTTTTCGCTCCTTCTTCCGGTAACCAGGCAACGGAGAATAGGCGGGATTGCAGGGGCCCGACTGGCACGGCACGGTCGCTAGAGGAGGCTGTATGTACAGAAACAAGCGGTCCGTGCGTTGGTCTGCTGTCACGGGTCTTTCTTCGGATGTAAAGAAAAAAAAAAAGGGATGATGTGGAGGACGAAGAGAATAGCCTGGCTATGTAGGCTGCCGAGAGAAAAGCATTTTGGCCATTCCACAACACCGCAGACAGGAGGTTTAGGCCAGCCGCTTTGCTCTTGTCTTGTCGTGACGTGTTTGGCGGGGTAATAAACTCGTCCCGAATGCTCTTTTGCTTTTCTCGACGGATGCGTTTCTCGTTGTTTTGTAGTCTCGCGGGAGAAAGAGATAGAAGAGTCAGCGTGTTGTGCGTGTCTGCTTCCGTGAATTCGTGCTGACGTGTCTAACTGCAGTTCTTGTGTCAGTGTGCATGCAGCCGAGGTTACGCACGAGGCGCAAGAGGAAGATAGAGTGAGAGAGAGAGAAAAAAGTGAAGAAACGACGAAGGCTAGAAAAGGAGAAAAGGTATAGCTGTCGTGTTTCTTGCGTGGCTTCAGCACCGAGATGCTTCACTGCTTCGCCTAGAACTTAGCCAGGCTCTTTTTTTTTTGTTTCTCGGAGCGTTTGTTGTTTTTGCGGCGAGCAAAAACTGACACGGGCAACAACAGATGGCTCGGTTGCGCGCTGATTAAGGGATACGATTGAGTTGGAAAACGCCGGTGCCGGAAACTGTTGCCGGGACCCGCCGTTTAGCTTTGTGTACAGCGGAGCGCAAGCTGTTGCACGGGTCCCATTCGTGACCGAATCCGTGAGGACGGGTTTTTTTGTGCGCGCACATGCGTATAGATAAGGCTACGTAGAGCTGTAAGCACCCCCCGCCCCCGTCCGTGTTCTTCGTTTTTTTATGCGCTGGCCGTACCCGTTTTTAAAATATTTGTAGTTGTTTTTTTTTCACGAAAAACTATCCAGCTGGAAGCCGGTTTGCATGTCTCATGTTGTATGCGCTGAATTAAAAACTAAAAAAAGTTATACATTATTCATTTTAGTTTTTGATGCCATTTATTACTAAGAAAACAACATAACTAATATAAGATGTGGCTACTAATACCAAAGGTGTTCTGCAAAATTGTCTTTTGTTGGACTAGTTAGTCCCACATTTGTAAATGGAAAAGACGGTGCATAAGGAGGCGAATCGCTGGCAATGAAGCAGCGCTCGTCTTGAGTGTTCCTTTACTGTTACCTCGTCTCCTTTTGTGCTGTTTACCCTATTTAGAAATAGTTTATACTCATAGAATGGCTTCGCAAAGTTGCACGTAGCGGACACTCGCTAGAGGCAGTCCACTTTGGTAGATGACTATGTAAAAACGCTATCTAAATATTGTGAGCCTTGCCGTAGACAATAGGTTGGCGAACTCACTCATGAGTTCAATCGCTGAGACTCGGATCCTGAGACTGGACTCCCTGAGACTCGGATCAAGCCGTGAGTCCCAGCCCGAGGGAGTCCGGACGAGTAATATTCTGGTGAGCTTCAGTCTGGGTGAGTCTGGTTGAAGCAAATTTTCGTGAGTGTGAGTGAGTCCGCCTCAGGAAAAAAAATTTGTGGGCCTAAGTCCGAGTGAGTCCAAAGCGCAAAATATATTTCATGAATGAGTCCAAGTGAGCTCCGTAATTTTCACCGGCCTCTGCGGTAGACGTTTACGTACTGTAGCGCACAATGGTGCTGTAGTTTCTAGAACACGCCTCGTTACCTTCTGTCATTTGTCCATGGTGTGTACTGACCACTGAGAGTTGCCCAAAGTGCGCTGCTCGAGCATTCGCATCGGACGTCGGACAGGTGTTGTGAGTGCGTTGGAGCAGCCCAAATATATACGAGGGTTTAGTGAGTGCAACCAAGTATTCGTGCATTTAGGCTAGTGCTTATGAATTCGAAGCGTCTCGCCTATACAGGGCGCGCGTTAGACATGGACTCGATGTAGAGTGCATATACGCGATATCGTGTAGCTGATAATGAGCTTGGGAGCAAGACATTTCCGCTCCCACTCCCAAAACTCGCCTTTCACCCTGAGAATGTACGAACGGGATTTTTCCCATCGAAAGGGAGGTTTAGTCGATTTGCTTCAGTCATCGACCCAAACTGCCCTGAGTGCCGTGAAATGTATATTGCTCGTTAGCTTACATGTTCTGGCAATGTTCAGGGTTACAAAATACCTCTTTTAATAAACAATAGGACTGTGAGAAATCCCTCAAAAGCGGCTGTCTCTATGAACAACTAAGAGCTTTCCAAAGGGCCCGCGAACGGGTGGAGAATAATGGTCTTCCAGCCCTAACACTCTGTAGTTCCTTAGGACCCGAATAAAGTTTGTTGACGACCGACCGACTGACCGACCGAGCAACTACAGGTGTAGATACCGCTCCACGAAACGATCGGATTGTAATGCGCGTCAAGACATATAGGCCTTAAGTTACTACAAACGACAAACTTCAATGCCTAAACGACGGCTTCTGCGAGCTCAGTTGAATACTCATATAGCATGAAGAATGTTGTGGCTATTTGAGACAGTGCTCTTGCAGCTGCTTTACTGCCTCGACATATTTTATTGGCTTACACTGTTGGTAAGTTTACTCCGATCATATGAGATGTGTCGGCATGCTAATCATGCTGCCCCTGCCACGTCATTTATTGCGTTGACGCTGAGACTTACTTGAGTGTTCAGGCTGAGAGGAATGACGTCTCAGGCAATTCATAGACTGAGAGCTAGAGAGCGAAATATGTTTGATAACTTATAATGAGAAGAGGCAGAATGATAACAGCTGAATACAAAAATTAAGAATTGACAAACTTCGGGTGCAACATATCTTAAAGACAGTATATAATGGTAGAGGGGACCAATAGGTTAACCAGGACAAAAAAAATCTAGTTTGCTGCTCAGAATGCGATGGATGTAAAATAAGGTATTTGAAGAGGCGGGTACATGAACGTAGTTAAATGGTAAGGAAGGAAGGAAGGAAGGAAGGAAGGAAGGAAGGAAGGAAGGAAGGAAGGAAGGAAGGAAGGAAGGAAGGAAGGAAGGAAGGAAAGAAGGAAGGAAAGAAGGAAGGAAGGAAGGAAGGAAGGAAGGAAGGAAGGAAGGAAGGAAGGAAGGAAGGAAGGAAGGAAGGAAGGAAGGAAGGAGGGAAGGAAACAGGGGAAAAGGGTAAGGCAGGTATGTTAACCAGTCTGTGAGCTTAAAAAGTCTGCGGATAACGTGGCCGCAACAAGCAAATTACAGGGTTAATTGACGAAACATGGGAGACGCTACCGCAGTGGACGTAGTCAGGCTGATGATGATGACAGCGATGATGACTGGTGGAGTAATACACCCCTGTGACATGGTCACCATGGAATTAACCCCGTTTAAGTGATTCGTCTTTTCGTCGATGGAGATGCGGTTCATGTCATACGGCCTCGATTACGCCGTGCAAGTTAAGTGGAGTTTTTTGAAAAGGGAGTTCGGTAATGACCATTTGTGCTCGATGGAGTTTTCTTCTTCCCAGATAGCTATACTGGTACGAAGAAAACCGCGCGAACAAAACCGTCTTAGTTTAATCTCAATTATAGAGTAGAGAATGCGGTGTAGCATTACACACCATGCAAGTTTAAATTTTATTTTTGAGGACATCCGTGTCTCTACATACCCTCTATACACCCAACGCTTCGCGAAGTCGCCACCGGCCAGTGTTGCGCCGTATTGTTTGTTTATACACGTACGAGACACTCGCACGTGCACAGTGCACTTTCTCGATTTAGTCTTATTAAAATGCCTACAAAAAGTGAGAGAGAGAGAACAACAATAGCTTAATTTGGGCGAGTTGGTTCATTGTGGTTATGTTCTATAGTAACAGCGTGACAACTTCAGGAAGAGACAAAAAGGACCGGAAAGAGCGGTGATTCGCTCTTTCGCGCTATTTTCTGTCCTTTTTGTCTCTTCCTGAAGTTGTCACGCTGTTTCCAGAACATAACTAGAGAGAGAGAGAGAGAGAGAGACGTGTGAGTTGCTTTAAAGGTGAGTACATTTGAAAGATGGGATATTCCACAAGCACAGCAACGCCCTTTTTGCCCCGTGCAGCTTCCGTCGAAAGCGTTCGCTAAGCTGTGTAGCGCGGTCACTACTCTATTCTCGTAAAACTCCTTCAGGGAGTTGAATGCTGAACGGAGTTAAATTGAATTCGGTGGCAACCGTCATATCAGCCGACAGTGGCTGATATGACCAGTACAGAAATTAAACTAAGTGGACAGTTTGGATATTAGTCACGACGGGCGTGTACTCTAAGGACGGCTTCAATCCTAATTCACTGAGTGCGGACTATTGGTCTGCGTGTCGCATATTGTCGCAGTTACATGTGACACATAAAATTCATGGTTAAATATTTGGGAACTCCCCTTAGAGTGGCCCATGGCATGTGATGTCAGCTACTTGAAGCACGTGTAGGGAGAAAGGTGTATCAAGCGGCAAGTGCGTGAAAATAAGCAGCTCATAAATGTAAGTTATATAAAAGTCTCGCGAATAAAAGAGTTAAGCCAACGAACTGAACTAAACTGAAAGCTCCAGGGCATTTCCTGCTTCTGCTTTGTTGACGTACTTAAAGTCGGGAGGGGACGGGCGCCGGCGGATTTGACAGGCGTCATTGTCGCCAATTGGCGCCGAGGGGCACGGGAAGCAGTCCATTTAGTGGTGACGTCACTCCCGAAACCACGGGAGGTCTTCCAACCCTTTTTTCGGGTAATAAGCCGTTGACGTCATCTCGTGCTGGAAGAGCGCGCGCTTCCCCGGGTCGACGGCATATGGAAGCGTGAACGGTAAAATGAACCCGCTGGGCGCTGCACGCGATGTCAAAGAGATGATTTGTGTATATAGAAACTTCAATGCTCGTTGCTCCACCACCTACAGGGGCAGGAATTTTTCGATATCGACTTGAAGCTGAATATTCCACAGTTTTAGGTGTATACTTGATTGCTTTGGAGATCTTGGATTAAAAGATGTGAACGAATTTCGAAGGTAGTTGTCAAGAGGCGTACAAGACGTGGTCGCTCCAAAAGTTTATTATGTATATAAGCACGGTAAGTTGAGTGACTCATTCAGAAAAAGAACGGGGCCTTTTCAGTATAGCATGTGTTTGCAATGCCGTTACCAATTCGTCTCCATAGACGGTGTACTTGACGGACGTTCTTGCTTAGTGATTGCTATATGTTTAACTCAGGCGGTATTGGGTGGAAATTCCAAACGTTAGGTGGTGTCAGTGCTAAACACATGACTTACGCCGTAATTTTTTTCAATATGACCTCATCAAGTGGGAGGCCCAAGGGACGGCTTGATGTTCTTCCATTGTAGAAGTAGAGTATCAAGTACTCAAAATCGTAAACCACTTTTTCTAAATACAACTACGGACCCAGACTAAATCAAAGCGCACAAGGTCGTGACGCAACGCACTATCAGGCCGTAAAAGAGCCTTCTTGAGAAGGGCTCTAGCACGGCGTCTTGCAAATCGGGACGGCTTGCTGCCCTCCCATAGTTGAGTACGAAGTACTCAAAATCGTTAACCACTTATTTTAAACACACTTTAGTGAGCATTTCATCAATGTGATGAACTCGTTCATGGCGTAATTTTTTTCGACACAGCTTCATCCAGGGTGCGGCCCACGCGATGGTTTTATGGCCTCCGTATACCAAGTACTCGAAATCATTAACCACTTTATCTAAACACAGATGGTTCTAGATGGGTGGGAGAGTACTGATTTTTCGATCGCACGTGAGGTCCGTCAGGGATGTCCTCAGCCTTGAGCTATTTGTGTATGCTCTAGAACGGAATTCGCATGTCCGGATTCTTGCGTTTTCGGGCAGTAGTGTCGTGAACGTCTCAGCTTTTGGTGATGACATAACCTTGTACCTTTCAGATGAAGATAGTTTTTCACATATTCTGCGTTTATTCTTTCAGTATGCTGCCATTTCAGGGGCCGCGGCGAACTTATCCAAATCCTGGTATTTCTTCATCAGCTCTCCAAACTCAAAGCTCAGCTCGGCTTCTCCTCTTCAAACGGCTGCGTATTTTCTCATTTATTTTTTGGAATTTTATACAACCACCATGCATGTGTAACGCCGTTTCGTCAAATGCCCTCGACGAAGTAAAACGAAAATTGAGGACGCACGGGATTTCAACTTCCTAATCTTGAGCCAGGGTATATCTTGCGCTGACTGTGTTTGTTCTCCGGTCTCATTCCGTACCTTTCTCACACCTGCAATAAAGAAAACGTGTTTGACTTAGTGCTCAAAGCCCTCACTTCCGGACCGCTGGGACCGGGGTTCAAACCTCAGCCCAGGAAAAAAGTTATTTTGTTTTATTCATTATTTTCAGATGCGCGTGCGCCAGTTGTTGGTGAGCAGTATTTTCAGAATATCACCGGCTATACAGATCAGTCTATACAATCTTCGTTTGAAAATTCCCATACGTCACCTTTGTAAGTCGCCTAAGTTCTGCGCTATGCGTAGCGCATTACTATAGGAAGAGGCCATCTCCGGAAGGCCATTTTTAGGCGGAATTGGATGGCACGGCTTCATCTTTTTAACGCTCGTCTGCGTCTTGTATACGGCCCCATGGCCAACGCCATGGCACGCCACGGCCTAAAGGTGCGTTTGCCATCAAAATTTTGCAAATTTCTCTATATTTTATTTACTTCCCTTTGCACGTAACAGACTTAAAATTTTTATGTATGGGAAAATTGCCTACGAAAGCGCTGGGAAAAAAATCTTTGAAGGTTGTCAAATATCGTTGCTTTGTTCTCTCGCTTCTTTGTTGTTCCAACCTAAGTGATAAAGCGCTTTAATGCTTAATTAGAATTTAGACACTCTTCAGCAGATCCAGTGAAAGAGAGACACAGACACACTGAGGGGTGTTGAACAAGGGGAGTATCCAGAGGCCTGACCATGCATGGCGTGCTTTTAATCCCCGTCTTTGATTTGTCTCGAACTCTGCCGTTCGCCGACCGAAAAATTGTGAAATGAAGTTTTCAAAAGGCTTATCTTCGAGAACTGTGGATAGTAATCACCTCGCCTTTTGAAATATCACGTGTCGGGATCGGGAAGCAATGTGGCAAGCGACCCTTCAGACTCGAGGCATCTCTCACCAATCTTCCTACATTTCCCGGCTTTCTCCCCTCCATATCTCTTCAAGTTAGCCATCGCCGTCACATATGAGGCACGGGCGGCAGGATGTAAGATACGCATTCAATGACGTATAAAAGAGCCCGTGCTGGCAGACCGATATCCCGCTCTCAGCACTCAAGTGACGCCGCCATAGCCTGCTGTGATTTGGGCTTGAGTGCTTCCGCTTGCGGTGATCTGTCTCGTTCCGTTGAAGCGCTTCCTTATATCTCCTCGATAATGGCGTTGCGCGTAGGCCTCTCCACGTGATTCAATGCGTCATCAACTGGCTCGGGCGCCGTTTACTGATTGCCTCTGAGTGCACTTATTATGGCGAAAGTCTTAGACGTGTCATCGAATGCAAAAAAAGAGACGACCATCGACAACGCCGCGGCTGCCCCGCCGCGGTGGTCTAGTGGCTAAGGTACTCGGCTGCTGACCCGCAGGGCGCGGGTTCGAATCCGGGCTGCGGCGGCTGCATTTCCTATGGAGGCGGAAATGTTGTAGGCCCGTGTGCTCAGATTTGGGTGCACGTTAAAGAACCCCAGGTGGTCGAAATTTCCGGAGCCCTCCACTACGGCGTCTCTCATAATCATATGGTGGTTTTGGGACGTTAAACCCCACATATCAATCAATCATCAATCGACAACGCCGCGGCCAGCGTGAACACAAGTAAACAAAAACAAAAAAACATGATGCGATGACCTGAGACTGCGACGTAACCGTGAAATCAATAGCTGCCAACTTTTTTGTGACGTGATCATTACGTCAGTTAATGACGTGCCATGATGATGTCATCACAAGACATCACCGCTTCATCGAAGTCAACTACGTAAGGTATACAGAAAGCTTCCCGCAAGCAGTTATAACCATTTATTTACGTCTATTTAAAAGTGTAGATTTCAAAGTGCAATGCAATGCATTAGACGAACTGGACAACCAGACTCTTTAGGAAAGAAAGCATCCTGTGTTACCAACAGGGCTTTATGTCGCAGAAGAAGGCTGTGAAGGCACTCCTGCGCTTCTTGCGTTCAACCGGCCTGTCCTAACGACTGTGATCGGAACGCGCTGCATGTGTGCATTGTTAATTTTTGTAATAGTTTATTTTATATATCTCTATCTCTGTCCTCTTTTCGATTCCATTTCCTCACCCCTGTACAGGGTAGCAAACCAGTTCTTCTGGATTAACCTCCCTGTTTTTCTTTTTACTTCTTTATCTCTCTCTCTCTCTCTCTCTCTCTCTCTCTCAAAGCGCAGGTCTATAGACGTAGATCGAAGAAAGAAAGAAATGCACTCGCGTTGACCAAAGGAAAAAAAAACATATTTGACGTTTCGGAGCTGATACGGGTCTCTTGTTCACAATGAAGAAGGTGCAAGAAATGGTGACCGTTCATGTGTTGAGTGGCGCAGAGTGCACATGCATTTTTTGTATAAATAACCGCACGTCCGGTCGGTCGTGTTTTTCTTTTTTTCTCGTTTGAATGCGCACAGACTCTAAGAGTAGCTGGGTCGATAGGCGCTTCTCTATCGCGATTACGTTCACAGAATCCCAATCAATGATGCGCAAAGTGAAGCGATGATCCTGTGCCTATTTTATTCATTCAGTGAATGACTCTCGCTTTAAGGGTTTTCGTCCAAACTTCGACTAAATTCTAGGCATGAGTTCGTTTGCTTTCGAGTTCTTTGGTCAAGTGATATGAATGAACGTAGGAGGCAGTGCTTATAACATGAATCCGGTCTCGTTGCTGAGATAGTCTATTTGGTATCAAAAAAGTCTGCAATAAACCCAGATAAAGTATGGGTGCTCTTCATTATGAGATATATTTCAAGCGCTACAAACATTCAGCTTTGTATGCAGTACAGTGTAGCTGTTGATGCGCTCAGTGTGCATGGGGGTGGAACGTACTGGGAGCAGAAATCCTTCGACGCGTCCAAACCGACACTCTGAATATTGGCATGTGCCGAGACCGTGCACAAATTATGGTTTTCATACATTGCGTTATTGCTTGCCAAATGCACTAAATAAATTAGGAGTTAATTGTGAAAATGTTCGTATGCTCTCTATTTTTACTTATTTATTTATTTATTTTGTTACATACTGCCTTCCATGAAGGCCCTAGGCAGGAGTGGGGCATAAATAAGAAACGCAACACAAGTTGGGAAAAAAGAAGATAAAAAAAGAAGTACATGAAGTAATATATTGTGATATAGCGACATCGAAAAATATGCAAAAAACAACAAGATCAAACAAACTTTGTGGCAGTAAGCGCTCACAAAGCCCAAACGACCTATATTGCAATAACCCAAATAGCATAGAGCCCATACAAGCACTGATCCCGTGCTCACATAACACAGAAAAAAAGTGTCAGCATTCATTCGAACACGGCAAAACAAGGGGATACATGATGCCACATTACGCCCACCAAGCGCCGCAGCGCCTACGGAGCCATATCTTTTATCGCATGCATAAAAGAATCAATTTTATGCAGTGTTACCACATCAGCAGGTAAGGCGTTCCATTCGACGATTGTCCGTGGAAAGAAAGAGTGCAGAAAAGTGTTCGTGCTGTACTTCAGCTCTGCCACTTTTAAATGCGAAGCATTTCTTAGCGAACTTCGGCGATATTGAGCGTATCTATCTATCTATCTATCTATCTATCTATCTATCTATCTATCTATCTATCTATCTATCTATCTATCTATCTATCTATCTATCTATCTATCTATCTATCTATCTATCTATCTATCTATCTATCTATCTATCTATCTATATATATATCTATCTATCTATCTATCTATCTATCTATCTATCTAGCCGCCTACGACTTTTAGCTCTCGTGGCCGTTTCTATAATGGTATCGATACCAGACTTGGTATGACAGAACACGACTGTGTGAAGAACATATTTTACTAGTCATAGCATGAAAATCATGACATATATGCCATGAATGTCATGATTTACATTTCATGGTCCTGCAGCTATTGCGGTGGTTTCGTTCACATGGCATGTTGTAAAACTGGTATGGTATGACATGATTGCAAAGCGAACACAAGCGATTTACCCTAACATGAAAATGATGACATGGGTGTCATGTAACAACATGACTACATGCCACACTCATGATGCGCTCCCGGCCGTTTCGCTAGCGTCACATATACCAAATTTGGTATATATTACAGTACGTTAATCGATGATGAAGGTATGTGACTAGCGCAAACTTGATAATCATGAGATGCGTGCCATGTAACAACATGACTTCATGCCATACTGATGATGCGCTCACGGCCGTTTCGCTATAGCTTCACATTAGGCAACTTTGGTATTACGTGACGCCAATGGATGACGGAAATATCTGACTGACTGGTGCAAACATATTAATAATGAGACGCGTGTCATGTGAGAACATGACTACATGCCACAGTCTATGCGCCAATACATTTCGACGTGACGCGGTGCGCGTGCTCGCCAGCGTTCATTTAGTCGCGTCACGCTGGCGTCGCCACGCCAGGCGCCGGTCCTGCGATATTCTCATAGAGTTTCCCAAAATTAACTAGAAAGCCCTCTGGCGCTGCGATCGTTCAGCGACCATGGGAATGATGGGTAGTACGCACATTTGCCTAGTCTTAGTACTTGCGGGCGGTGAATCGTACTTGCGGCTTCGTTTATTGCTGGTTACGGTTTTGTTTTGAAAGAAAGAACGAAGCCTTTTGAACTTAGTGACTTGATTCGAAATGGTAAGCCTTAAAGAATAAGGTTGTGAAGCGCAAACGGTGAACATTTTCTAATTTATTTATGTTATTTAAAAACAGCTCCAAGCCACACGAACACACACGGAGCCAGAAGCAGGCCAGAAGTACGAAAATCAGACAAATGTGTGTACTACCCATCATTCGCATGGTCGCTGAAGCACCGTGTGTTGCAGCTCCCATAGACACTAGCGCCAGAGTTCCATCTAGTGTATATTAAGAAACTCTATGGATATTCTCGCAGACACGCGCCGCGCTGCGTTGCTTTGACGCATGCACGTTTCAGCGCGTCCGGCGTCCCTCCGTCACGAAAAAACAGAGACGCAGTGTTGTCTGGGTAACGCATCGGTGCGAAATGCAGCGTGTCGCATTTCGCACCGTTTGCCGTCGGGCCGCGCCGACGGACGCTGGTCACGCCTGCGTCAGACTATAGAGTGCTCGCGTTTTGCTAACGTGGCGTCGCTGTTCTCAGCGTGCGCGCGCGTCAACGCTACATTGTATATTGAGACCTTCATGATGCGCTCGCGGCCGTTTTGCTAGCTCCACATATACCAAATTTGGTGTTACGTGACATCGTTGTATGACGAAATATATGACTGGTGCAAACATGATAATCCTGACACGCGTGTCATGTGAGAACATGACAACATACCATGCTCATAGCGTGTTGGTGGGCGTTTCGCTAGGTCCACATATACTAAATTTGGTATCACGTGACGTGAATAGATGACGAAGGTAGACGGTGCATCAAAACATGATAATCATGACACGGAAGTCATGTACAGTATCATTTACCTCCGCCTCGTAACATTGTGGTGATATTAAAGTGACATATGAACATTTATCATTCGTGCTTTGCATATCATCGATTCCCACTGTACGTGGGATCTGCCAATTTTGTGTGTGTGTGTGTGTGTGTGTGTGTGTGTGTGTGTGTGTGTGTGTGTGTGTGTGTGTGTGTGTGTGTGTGTGTGTGTGTGTGTGTGTGTGTGTGTGTGTGTGTGTGTGTGTGCGCGTGTGTGTGTGTGTGTGTGTGTGTGTGTGTGTGTGTGTGTGTGTGTAAAGACCGAGTTAAGCGGCTAATGGCGGGTGCTACGAGTTGAGATGGATGAACCCGTAACATTTTGTAATAAAATAAATAAAAAGCTTCAGCCTGTCGTGGTAGCACCTTGTTTCAAGATCATCTAGTCCTGCTTTCTGTGGGAGGTGCGACGGGGATGTTTTCCAACTATAACTGTTGTGCCTAGAATATTTTCTTTAAACACCCTCCAGTTTCCGTTTATTATAGGCTTTCCAGGGATGCCAGGCCACCACAGCATGCACCATTATAGGCCTAACAAATGTTTTGTTGGCTAATAATTTTTTTTCTGGTGTTGAATGACCCAGTGTGCGCAGAAGGCATCCTTCTGCAGGCTTTTTAGTAGTATACGCTACATGTTCATTCCAGTGCAAATCGGAGGTTATGATTACTCCTAGATACTTATAACTGCGCACAAAACATAATGGCTGGTTATTGAGGAAATACGTGAATTCGAGTGGATGCTTATTGCGGTTTATGGTCATTGTTTCAGTTTTTTTTTTTTTTGCTATTAACTGTCATCTGCCATGTACTACACCAGTTCGCAATTGTACTTGATTCTCTATTTAGTAGCACCTGATCTATATGACTAGATACTTCTCAGTATATTACGCAGTCGTCTGCGAACAGACGAAATCGTACGGCTATATATGTCCTGAACAATATCATTGATGAATAGCAGGAAAATTGAAGGACCGAGAACGGAGCCCTGGGGAACACCAGATGCCACTGAATTAAGCTGAAGGAGAAGTCGTGCCATCAATGATTACACAGTGCCGCCTTGACGAGAGGTACGTAGTAATCCAGGCCACAGGGCGATATTTTTTGAGAATGGGCTTCAATTTTAGTATGAGCTTACAGCGAGATACCGGATTAAAGGCTTTTTCGAAGTCTAGAAATATTATATCTACCTGATTATGTCTGTCTAACACTAAAGAAAAGTCATGCATTGTAAAGTAAGACTAGTTGAGTAACTGTAGACACCCCTCTACGGAATCCGTGTTGCCGATCATCAATCAAATTATTGCTCTCAACAAAGGCAGATATGTGCTTGAATATAATATGTTCAAGCAGCTTCACTGAAGTACATAAAATTGATATAGGCCTGTATGACGAAGGTGATGGATGAGTGGTCCGCTTATTTTGGTATGAGGATAATTTTAGCAAATCTCCAGTCATCTGGAAGTTCCGCACGAACGAGGGATTTACGATATAACAAAGTTAAATACTTGGCGCACCATTCAGCATATCGCACAAGGAAAGCATTTGGTATTTCATCAATACCAGGAGATTTCTCGCTATCTAAATGAAGAAGCAACGTCAGGACATCCTCCTCACAAACGAGTATATCGGCAGTATGCAGTATTTCTTCGACAAGTGAAACTTTTGGAACACTGGCATTATCTTGAGTAACAGAAAAAAAATGTGTTAAGTATTCGAGCTACTTCAAGTTTGTCGTCGAGTATTGCATCACCGACTGATAGACGATGCACCGATTTTTTTTCGGTGACAAGTATCGCCAGAACTTATCATGAAAGGAGAAAGTTCTTTAGTTTTACGTTTTGGAAGTGCTCTTTTGCTTTTTTGATGCCATTTCCTAGCGTAACGCACAGCTCAGTAATCTTTTCTGCATTAGCACTTGTTGGAAGACGTTTATATCTAGCCCTAACTTTTTTAAGTTTCCGCCCCAAACGAACAAGGTTCTTCGTCAACGAAGAGTTACAGCTGCACACTATCTTTCGGTTTTTGGGTACAAACTGCGTAATGCATCGAAAAAATATTTCCTTAAAGAAACGCCACATTTGTTTAACGGAGCCATCAGTTGATTCGTACAGAGTGCTAAAATCGGAGAACGAAGTACCAAGCAAATCCAGTACATCGACGTCACTAGCACGTGAAAACAATGGTATTACATTTTTTTATTTTTTTTCGAATAAAAGTGCATTTTTAAAGCTAACGATACAATTTTATTATCTGATATGCCACCGAAAATATCTATTCTTGTTTGTCTCCTTAATAGCTCATTGGAAACAAGAAAAATGTCCAAAATGACTTCTGCGCTTTGCTGAGTGCGTGGGGGCAATTTAACTAATTGGGTTAAATTGTGCAATATGACAAGGTCAACGAAAAGTTGAGAGGCGTCAGTTAGAGCTTCTTGGGAAATCATCTGACCAGTTAATCACTGGTAAGTTGAAATCTCCCACGAGCAACAGGTTGCAGGAATGAATCGTGTTCAAACACAAGAACTCGTTGAGGCTTTCAGCAAAAAAAATATCCGAGCTCGGGGGACAATATATTCCCAATACAATCAGGTTGCATTCTTCAAAGAATATCTTAAGCACAACACTCTCAATTCCTGGCACGTTAGCTAACCTGGACGCTTGCAACGATTCTTTGAGTAAAAAAAGTAACTTCTCCTCCCCTATCATCACGGCCATTGCGGTAAACTCTAAAGCCATTTGGTGTTAACTCATGGTCACTGATGTCTTGATGTAGCCAGGTTTCTGTTAGAACAATGATGTGCGGATGTGATAATACATTCTAAGTCACCTAATTTTTTGAGAATGCTATATACGAGCATTTTTATTTAGGCAGCGGATGCTTTTTTGTAACACCCACCAGTTCATCGATTGCGCCTGAGTCTACTCACGCTTTGAACATCAGAAGCTGAGGAAGACTTCTTATCGGCAAGGATAGGAACCCTCTGATTATTGCTACTATCCCATCGAAACAGAGTGCGATCGATGTTTATCTTGTCATATATCATTTTAACTTTCTTTCCTTCGCTTCTTTCCTTCGCAGCACTATTCCACAACTGCTTGCACAGTGCTCTAGTGGCAGTAGAAAAATCTTCACTGATAGAAACACTGTGGCCTTTAAGCTTGTAGCAATTTCTCAAAACATTTGTCTTTTCACGGCAGTCAGTGAACTTTAGGACAACCGGCCGTGACCTGTCTGCTTGGGTGCGTCCTAGTCTGTGGATTCACTCAACAGATGTTACCTTAAAATTAGGTTGTTTTTTTTGCAAACAAAATATGTCCTATTAGTTTGTATGTAGTATTATTTTCTGTTTGATTACTTCTATTTTTTGATGTACAGCGTGTGCGTTTCTGGTTTGTATAAGTTTGTTTAACTTTTTGTTCCGATGCAGAGCATATGCATTGCTGGTTTAAACTGTCCTGTGTTTACTTTGCTTTTGCCGTCTTGTTGCCACAGTTGACATGGGGATATGGGGCTTTTTCAAGCTGTTTATACAGCTTTTTCCTCAGTCCCAGCCACTTACTGTACAACGCGCAGCACCAATGCGACCTACTTGGCACCGAACGAACACCTGTGGCGTGCGGCGCACGGCGCGTTCGTACAGAGAAACAGCGTTATACAGGCTAGTAAAAGAGCTGTTTCGCATCTAAAGCAAGTAGACCAGACATTTACATAGAGGACATCTCACTAATCCCAGCTTTATCAGTTGAAATATGTGGTTTTGTAATCACAAGAAGAAACGTAATGTGATAAATTTACGCCTAGAACTTATCATTGGAAGAGCGGTCACAAACCTCCAAAGCGGAGGAAAGTTTTGAAAGTTACAGCTGTCCACTAAAAGGTAAGGTCTGCGCGCAGTCTCGTTACATACTTTTACTATGGCTTTATAACGGCTCCCGTTGGTCATGTGCCGCAAGATGAACATTCACAGCCTTGTTTCTGTGCCCACTGTTAATGTGCGACTTTTCGTCTCATATCGCTGTATGGTGCAAGAGCTCCATAATACTGCCACAACATCGTTTCAATGACCAGGAATAGTATATATCCATTAAACAAGGTGTAGGACAAAGTTCATTCACTTGTGCAAAGTATCTGGCTTGAAGAAGGACAATAACAGATTACGTACCGAGAGATGTACCCTAATCTCGGAACATATGCAGCCAATAGGTCAGCGTCGAGAACTTTATTCCCATCTGTTTTGATCTCCTCACCCCTTCCTCCAGTACAGGGTAGCAAATCGGACATGCGTCTGCTTGACCTGCTTGCCTTTCATTTCTTCGCTTTCTCCTCCTCCTCCTGCTCCTCCTCCTTATCACCAAACTCAAATTAACCCTGAATATAGATTCAGATATTTTCTTCCAGCTCCGGCCAGCTCTGTAGTCCAATGAACACCGTCTACCAGGACATCACAAGAAAAATCATGCACCATTATGTGTTTAGAAAAAGTGGTTAACGATTTAGAGTACTCTGTACTCTACTATGGGAGAGCTGAAAGCCGTCCCGGAAGGCTTAGAACGTTGTGACCATTATAATAAGGAAGGAAAAAGCATGGCACACACGGTGTATAACATCGCCACTGAAACCTGACGACGAGAAGTCTCCAAATAGACTCTTAATCAGGTCCTGGTTAAATGCCGCCCATATCCAAAAAAAAAAACAATAAATGACTGTTTTTTCTGACTATGCCCAGTACTTTAAGCGGGGACCTCATTGAGAGTGTATGAGTTTTATGAGTATACGTGATGTTAAGGAGTGTCAGGACGTTGGGCAACGAGAGAAACGACGGGATGAGCTGGGCAGCTTTGTTGATACAGCAGAAGGCTGCAGGATTATCCTAACTTTGCTCCAGTGGTGGAAGAGCAGCAAGCGCCGATGCTTTTACAACTTGCCAGGCAGATTTCGTGCGACCTGCATGCAGCGAGCGCAAGCGGTGAAACAAACTCTATAGCGCGGCAGCATATAAGGTGTATACAAGCGCTAACCATGCTTAAGGCTAGAATATCACCTGAGAGTGGGCTTTGTTGCAGAATAAAGTACGAGGATATAAACCATAAGCTATGCCGGAAAAACCTTGTCGAGTGTCAATACTAGCAGTGATGTGATACGTTAAAAAGAATAAAAAGAAGGCCACACAAATACTTTCTCTTTTCCTTTCGGCCACACATCTTTCGAAAAGTACACATGGTTCAATCGGTTCGTTATCATTTTTTATCAATGTTAGTGTAATTTGTTACAGCAAAAGTAATGAGTTTGGCTTTTTCCATCTATTTTCGTTGATGTGTCATTCTGATACGTCACGCTGAAGACGGGTGTTGCAATCCTGAAGGGTTTTTTTAGGGGCGAAGCTCCTTAGGGCGTGGGCTGTGCGTCCCCTGTAGCCTGTATGTAGCCACCTCTAGTTTAGTTCTTGCAGTGTTCACTAGATGGCGGTACCGTCCCCTGTATGTAGCCACCTCTAGTTTAGTTCTTGCAGTGTTCACTAGATGGCGGTACCGTCTCCTGTATGTAGCCACCTCTCGTTTAGTTCTTGTAGTGTTTACTAGATGGTGGTACTTGTAGCTGATGATGAAAAGATGCAAGATGTTATAAACTAGAAAGCGGTACTTGTAGTTGATGAAAGACGCGAGATCTTATAAAATAGGAATGATGTCACATATGGCGCGTGTCATTGGTTGAAGGCAATCGTTCGATTTAGTGCGGCGACGTACGCTAGGGGGAGCGTTGTAATAAAATCCGTTCGCTGTTGGCGCGCGCTCGGTGTCGCCGGATGGATAAGGCTGCACAGCGGAGAGAGCGCAAGGCGGCAGCAGCGCGCGCTCGCAGACAGAATCCCGATGTGCGAGCGCGCGAGGCAAGGGACATCGCAAGCCATCCATCGTCTAAGAACAAATAAAAGTTGATTTGTGTATATACACACACAGCGTTTCTCACGGCTTTACATGATGATCGACTGGGCGAATTACACGGAAGATTCACAGTTTACCGATGAATCCCTCCGGAGCTTCGCCCATTCATCATCATTCACCCCGTGAATATGCCGTAATTTTTTTTATTTATATTTGGTAGAACATGGGAAGGTATACGCTACTTTAGCCAGCTGTCCCAACATCATAACAGTAATGTACAATATAAACACACAGAAAACAATATGAAGAATAAAATAAGTAAAACTAATCAAATGCAATATGTACCATAATATATACATAGGGTATATAATGCGTGAATAAGCACAGTATGTATGATCATAGTCCAGTTAATATACCGGGATCACATTGCGGATAGAGTCCGTTCAGATAGCGGCAAGGTATGATATGAACTAAAGACAGTCCATTAGATTTCTGCTCATTAGAAAATCGTGGAGGTCACTCACTGCACGCCTTTGATTATCCGAATGCGGCCACGGTCCAAGTATTTGTGTAATTGTGAATGTTCGACTGTCAAGTCGGTTCAAGCGATCCCTCAGTTCAGCGCGTTGTTGATCTTATTGCGAACATTCTAAATGAATTTGCTCCTCTGACGCATCAACATGATCGCAGTAGTCGCAGTGTGGGGACGCTCTTCTTTTTTTATGCGGCATAGAAAGTGACGTGTGTATCAAACACCTTATTGTAGACGGTGCAATAGCGTGTCCAATGGTCTATCCATCTTTTGATTGGGAGAAAATCGGAGAGACTTATCTATTTGATGTAAGAGTGACGGCTTTATATTTTATATTGAAGCCCGCTCTACGAACAAACCCGACCAAACCCGACCGGTTTGTTCGTAGAGCGGGCTTCAAATTTAAGTGAACAGCGTAAAGAGCATGTGAAAAAAACCTAACGTTCTTTTCTTTGTCCTCTCCGTTCTTATTGCGCTACCTGCCGAAACTGAAATCATTTACACACCATGCAGTTTCCTTGCTACCTGTTACAAAACAGCCTCTATGACTACCATTGTATTTGCTGGAAAAATAGGCAGTGTATGCTGCCGCCGAACAGTGTACATTAATCGAATCCAGCATGTGTACGTTCCTGCCCACAGCAAGTTATTTTTCCAGCCACTTTTCTTTCTTCAAATTTACCTTAAAATTTGGTCTAATAACCTCCCCTATACTTTCCTTGGCATTATTGTTGTGTCAAAACACGGAAAAACGAGCCCTTCAGTATACACTTTTTTTCCATATATATATATATATATATATATATATATATATATATATATATATATATATATATATATATATATATATATATATATATATATATATATATATTGTTCACCTTAAAAATAAGGAGTCCGACGCGCTCGTCCCCTGCCCGTTCCACTTCACAATACTTTACAAATGATTCCAACTCATTTTGTCTTTTCATTTCTGAACTAGAGATTACTGCAAGCAATCGCTATTCGCGTAGTGTATACACGAACGAAATATACTCCATGCCACGAGTCATTATTCTCCCGTTCTCATATATATATATATATATATATATATATATATATATATATATTGACAAGTACAAGAGAGCCCAATAGTCGACCTAGTGGTCGATGTCGCTGCACGAAGGGACCCACGCTGCCTCGATTTTATAAGCACCCTCGTCATTTAGAAACCCGAGCAAGTTATACTCAAGCAAGATGGAAAGAGAGAGAGAGATGTTTTATTGAATGCATAATTCTCTCGACGCGGTTAGTTGAGCACGCATACATTCCGGCGCTTTGCGGCGCGAGTCCGAGCCGGGCCACGGCCTGAACCTACGGGTGGTCCCGAGAACGTTATGGCCGCGGTTCCTGCGAGCCGTCGAATCGTAACGAGCGCTCGCATCTGTCATCCTCGCACCATTTGCGTTTCTCGTCCATTTCCACTCGCCTATATATATAACGTCCGAATCATATCGCCCCGCCATATGTCTCCCTTCTTATTTGCGGCGTTCATTTCTATCTCTCCCCCCTTTTTTTTCACTCTCATTATTTGATCACCCCCTCCTCCGCGCACCTCACTTGTCCCCTCCCATTATTCTTACCACAGGCCTATGATCCCCTGCACAGCGAGAACTTCTTACCATCGCCCTCTTTCGTTTGTTTTATGTAACATGTAACTTCAATACGCCTATTCATGCTTCTCACAGTGTACACTTTCCACCTTTTCACGTTCATTTCTTTCTTTCTTCTCACTTTTGTTATTTCTTTCATCGACTCCCATCAAATCTTCAGTCTAGCCGTCGTCCCCCAACTCTTCTAGAGTATCCACTCATTTTCACTCTCTATATAGCATACGATGGCGAAACGACACGCTTTCATTTTCGCCTATATGTGTTATATGCCACCGTACTTCTCCGCACGATAGCATGTTGGGTCTTCTATATTAGTTTCTTTATTATTATTTATACTTTTTTTTTTGCTTTCGGAACATTTTGATCCATCACCTGCTGATTTCTAGTCCCTCTTTCCTTCGCTGACACCCTCCTCCTCTTCCCCTCACACTTTCTCATCCCGACATGTCTCTCGTTCTGCCATCGTTTTGGCCCACGCCTATACGCACTATAGCCAATGGCCATCCTGAAATGAGAGCCGCATATAGGAAGAACGAAAAGAGAGTGCGTTGGTATAGAGGGCGCTCTACGCGTCTGGGTTCCCGGGCCGATCCCCCTCTTCTCCTCTCGCATGTAAAGAAAAAAAAGTGATCCGACGCGCCCGCAAAAGATACGTCGTCTTGTCAACGAGCGACGCCTTATTTGACATCGGCGGCCTGATAAATGTTTTTCTTTGCCCCCCCCCCTCCCCCTTCTACTACACCGACTCTCCGTCGCCATAGGGACCTCCTCTCCACCATCCCTCACCCATCGCCTCGATAACGCCTCGCCAAGGCGAGACATATATAGCCTGAGCAGACGCCGCCGTGCTTGGCTGATTTCGATTTCGAGGTGTTTGCGCTGCCCCTTCGTCTTTGCACCCACCTCTCTCTTGGTATATATATATATATATATATATATATATATATATATATATATATATATATATATATATATATATATATATATATATATATATATATATAGAGAGAGAGAGAGAGAGAGAGAGAGAGTGTGAGAGAGAGAAGCCCTATGTATTCGAATTCGACATTTTTCTTCCGAATCTTTTTTTTTTCTTGTTTTCTTGTCGTGTCGATGATTGCTTTTTGATGCTTTAATCTCACCTCTTCCGTCTCGTCCCATTACCGTACTGGCTGTCTGGCCAACTAATATAATTTCTATATTTATCTTCATTTTTTTGCCCCCACCTTCTTGCTTCGCACTTTGGCGTCCTGTAGCACATATATCCCTCCCATCGATGTCGCACAGCGCGGCTTGCCACTGCGGCACTCGCCTCAACACACGCATCTCTACGCTGCAAAACGAGGTGGTGGAGAGAGGGCTTCAAGAAGGGAAGTGATTTTAATAGAAAAGAAGAGAAAAGTGAGCCCCGTAACTGTCTCTCAGGGGGAGACACACACGTGGTACAAGTGTGTAGTGTCAGTCATTTTTCAACACCTCGACCAAAAAGCGAGTGTACGTGAGAGAGAAGCACGAAAAAAAAAAAGTTTCGCGCGTTGACGTCCCATTGGCTCACGTCGGCTGTGTCGTCAGTGAACTCCCGTCCAATCAGAGAGAGCCGGTGACCAACCTGCAGCGTTTTTTTTTTATCTGTCCTTTGCGACATAATTTTGAATAGCGTGTTTGGTTGTTTACTTTTTGTTTCTGTTTCTCCATACAGTATGTACAGCTGTGGTGTCTGTCCGTCACAATCTCCCCCGCCCTCAAATCGGGGCTCAACGTGGTTAGCAAATATAGACAATTATGCTACTCTTTCGCCTTATTTTATATATTTTATTTTATTTTGAAAACAATTTTATTTGCTCTGTCCTTAACTTCAATTATATAAACTAAAGTTAAATAAACCAATTATATAAAAAGAGAAATGAATGGAGAACACAGAATCGGGCGACATTTTTCAATCGTATGGTACACATGCCTATCACACTGAAAATAAGAGTTCGTGCAGATAGATGAATATGTACCGGCCTATTATGCACGGGGAAGATGGCGCTACGAAGCTATTATTTATAACTCCAGCGTCACCGACTCCGGCGACTATAGGAGAGTGAAGAAACACGGACTACATTAATGTCCCATGCTTGATCGCTCTTCTAATCATTGCGCATCGTGATTTATCTGGCAAGTTTAAGATTGTTCACGTTTCTGGTATATAGACTATATCTATGCTTCAAGGTCGTGTGGTTCTTTCGCACTCGGACAAGTTCATCACACTGTGGAAACTTTGTGCTAAGCAATATGAAGTGCCACGGTGAATGCGTGTCACACCCCTCCAATCTTCCTCGTGCCGTCTTCAGCATGCTAGCTGTCGTTGAAACTTTCAACTGGCAAAAGTTTGAGAGCCATGTGCTTATATACGCGACGTATCTCTACACACATCACGAATGAAAACATGTAGAAGAAGCAACGAATAAACGGAAGTGATGGCTTCACCACTCAAAGTTAATTCACGCAAACCACACATATAATAATATAATTGAACGCGCGTAGGCAACAGCACACTATAGATGGCGCGAAAACCGCGAGATACGCGAGAAAAGATACAGGTAATTTACCCTGCACTGCGTGTAAAGATACCGTTGTGTACTGACACGCCCGACCATAGCTACCACACTATCTGCAGCTTAGGCAACGAACAAGAAGGACATTACTTGTTCCTTCTGTAGACTATATTCTACGGATTGATTTTTGCAACCGCCGCCATGTTGGGCAGTTAACCCCGCTGTTTTGTATCTTTAACAACTATAGCTGAACGAAGAAGGCCGTGATAGACACGTGCGATAAAAATTTCCGGGGTGGTGCAATTTGACGTTTTGATAACCTTGTTCATTTGACCGCACGACATATACATGGATAAGAAAACAGCTCACTTAATAGGCCAACATGGCGGCGTCCATGCGGTGAATACAAAATCATCCGTACAGACGTTTCATCCCGAAGTAGCAGTGACAGTTTGCCTTCTGCAGTTCAAGACCATATCGACAAGCAAGTATACCTATAAATTTCCCACATTCGTATTACACACCCTACTGTCACATGTGTAGAATACTAAGTAACATAAAGACGCACCGCAATGAGCTCGGATTGAACCACGACGCCAGGGTTCGGCTAATTTAAAGAGAGAGAAAGAGAGAATAAGGATGAAAGAAAGGCAGAGGGGTTAACCATGGCTGAGCCTGGTATGCTACCTTGCCACTGGGGAGAGGGTAAGGGGAATAAAAGTTAGAGAGGGAGCATGCATGCGCTATGTCTACTCGAGTGCGTATATTTTAGTTCTCCGTGATGACACCGTGAGATTGCGTTTGGAGCCGAAGTGAAACGAAACCAGAATGCGTCGTCGGAATCCGATCCGGGTTTAACTGCGACTTCGACTCCTGGAAATTACGCCTAACTGCGCGTGGTATAGACTTGTTACTACGTAGAGACGCCGTGGTATGCATGCAATATACATATAAAGTTGAGTCATAGCGGCACATAGTAGCCTTAGTCCCAGAGCCCCACTTTCTTTAGGGGGGGTCATCAGGTGGAGGAGCCTGCGCTAACCGACGAAGGCGCGTTTGTTTGTTTGTTTCGTGGTGGCGGGCGCTCTTTCATTTTCTGATTTGCTACCGTTCGGGGGACGTTTTTATTTGACAGAGATAAAGAACGTCGCAACCGATGGCACAGCGGATAACCATGGCTCCTTACAACCCGCAGCGCGTGGTATGCAGAGGAGAAACGAACCCTGCCGCGCGCCTTCTTCGCATATGCATCACATCGAAGCGAATGCAGGCTGTAAGAGACATGTCGCGGTCGTATACGCGGAAGGGCATTGATACTCCGGCCCTTGAGAAAGGCGAAGTTGAGCTGCACCACTGCGAAGTTTTCGAGGTGCATGAGCGCTTCGGATATGTCTCATTACGTGAAGGTAGTGTGTGACCGCGGCTCTACAGCATATTCAAACTAAAAACCGCCGCCGTTCCAAATAACGAGTCGGTTATATTTCCCGCATTGAATGTGCCTATCGTGTAATACGTATTACGTTATCAACGTTGAATGCTGTAACGGTCGGCTACCTGTAGTTAAAGAGTTCATCGCGAAGTCGTTGCTCTCAAATAAAAACAATATATGTCAGACGTATCAGTTAAAAAAAATAATGAGTCAATCCTGTGGTGTTAACTAACATCACCAGTGGTTTTGTGATTTCCTTCATTAATATATTTTTGTCCATTTTGTAGTTCGTCGAAAGTGAGGCTGTAATTTTAATTAGGTAGCCTTTATAGACGTCTTCTGAACTGCTAACCATTGCATTCATTTTAAAAGCGCAAGCGTTTTTGAGCCGACTCAATGAATAAACCGTGTATCAACCTTACAGATGTCACGTTGGGCGAATAGCTATAAAGGTGTAAATGCACTAAACAAAACGAGTTTACATGGCTGTGGTGCATGAATATAGATCCTAGGACCCCACATTTACAGAATCTGAATATATCTGAACCGAATGAATGCATTACACCTGGGATGCAATATAAGTATATATAACACATCATTACTTTAAATAACTACCTGAAATAACAAATACCTGGTGTGCTTCTTATTTGCCCATCGATCGTCATTACCATCGTTTCTAATGTACACTACTTTTTTTTTCTCTCTCGCTGAGCAGCGCACCGCTTAAGTGCCATTCTGGGAGCAAAAGTGTTCTCACTCGAAATGACGCTTTAGTTTACCAGTCAGACCCCGGTATTGCAGAAAATTTAATCCCAGCCACACATTTCCGTGGTTGCGACATGCACCTTCCTTTGGGCCGTCCTGGACGGTGAAGAATGCCAAAAGAAAGGTTAAAGAAGCCTGAAGTTAACGCCGCTTGAAGACAACTTCGCAGGTCAGGCTGCAGCCATAGAATTTCCCCTGAAAAAGCTCTACACTTACGCATCACTTATGGCCTATTCGACAAAGCTAACGTGAACACACCGTGACCTACAAGCACTGCGATTGGACTGTGACGATGAGCAAGTGTGCCTTGGTTCTCACCAGTGCGAGTTGTCGATGACCACATTGATGGGAAACTAGCTAAGAAGGGTCTCCGTAATGGTTTGTTACGCATACGTCTTCAAGTTTTGTTCAGATTGAAGAGTACGTAAGTCGACTGAACTGAAAAGTATTGCGTTAGACTATCCAAGTAGCTTTTATGGGTGTTCCTATACGTGTTTGTGATCTACGCTTGTGTCATTATTTTTCAAACCTAGCCATCGCCTAGTGAGTGTTCTTCGTGGCAAGTTACCTTTCAGCTCTGTTACAGGTTTTGGCCCTTACAATAGATTGACTGAAACCACCTTCGTCTAGTTGCATGGTTCTAGAGAATAGGCTTTTCTGTTCTCTTTTTCTCTTAACAGTGGGGCTGCTCTAGATCAAGATTCAGCTGTTTGAAAGTCTGTCTGGTGTCGCGCAGCTCACATGAGAGGAGTAGAATGAATAATAAAACATAAAAAGAAATGATCGTGATGGCGATGATACTCGACATCACGTCACTAAAGCATGATTGTGCTCGAAATGAAACTTAGTTTTCTTATTCTATGCTCACAAAAACTCGCGCGCATATAGCTCAACTATGTGCCGGTTTTTGCAGCGTGGAAATCCCTGAATTTTTCACACACACCCCCAGTTCACTCCATGAACACGCTTAGAACAGCAAACCGGACCAAGTGAGGAGTTATCATTCCGGGCTTTCTTCAATTCCCTCTCTCTATCTGTGTTGGGCAAAAGTTTGCACGCGCACATAAACACGCGCGCGCTATCAGCGCGTGGGTCTCCCCGTTCAGCCGGCGCCATTGTCCAAGCGTTTACACCGCGAACCCGATGGTAGCGCCACCCGACGACAGCGCTATCTTTTTTACGACCTAACGCGGCCCCTGCTAGACCGCAGAAGCGGCTTCGGCACCCGTCGACGAGCCATACAGAAGTCGTTCGAGGACGAAGCATCTATAGATATAAGTCGGTGACGCATATTTCTTGTCCCAGCGCTGTTCGACACGAGAGAAAGAAGTGTTCGTACACGAGGGGCGCATACAACGAACGCTGCGCGACTCCTCCTTCAGGTGGCGCGCTGTTGTGTTACCTTTTGTCCGCTCGCCTCCGACGTCAGGGTTAGTGCGTCCCAGCCGCAAGCGTTCTTGTTTTCTTCTTTCCTGACTGTGGTGTTGCGTAGTAGTTGCCTTTTCGTGCTCCGGTAGTCTCTAGATCGTACGTCGTCTCTGTCCTTTGTTCTTTGAGTCGGCGGCAAAGAGCTCCGCCCGCCGACGGCTGTTCGCGACGCGCTATGGCGACTCAACCGTTCTAAAGAAAGAAGACGAAGATGTGGCAGACGAAGGGGAGTGGGAGGTGTGGGGATGTCTCTAGAAAGCGTAAATCAAGCGTGAACGGCCTGCCTCTCTCTGGTATGGCCATATACGCGCTCTCATCCAGTTGCTGGCCCTATATCCAGTTTAGCTTCTTTCTGTTTTCTTCTTCGTCTCCTCCTTACAGTCCGCGATTCATCGCTGCCTGACGCTGTTGGCAGTGTCGCCTGATGTCGTGCCGGGGGTCGTATGCTGCTGAGAGGAAACAGCAGACTACGCGAAGTCTCCAGCGGTGGATCAGTATGGCGTCGATCGGCTGAAGCAGTCGACGGTCTGTGCTTCTTCGTGCACGAATAAGAGTTTTCCTCCATCGATTGCGCGCTGTATAGTGTAAGCTTTGAAGTTGCTGCTGCGCCTCCGAATAGCTGAACATATCTGTATTTTGCGTTTCGTTCGTTCATCGGTGACTTCTTTTGTTTGTTTATTCGGGGTCAGCTTATACCAACATGCGCCGTCTCTCCTGTATGTCTGCACGAATGAACGGAGACGTATAACACTCGTGCTTGCACCAAAGTATACCAACACTGTCGTTTGAAAAAGCCCTAGAGCATTGATAAGCACACCATTGAGCTGTCGGAAGTGTCAAAGCCTTCACGTGTGGGGGCAAATAAAGTCAACAAAAATTTGAACATAAGGGCATTTTCAAAGTACGTTTCTCATGATTCGCTCGCACTGTCCTATCTTGATAGGCAAAATTACGATTTTCGTTTGCTCGTGAATTTGATTCGTTTGTTCGTGCTAATTAAGCTTACAAACTCGTAAAACTATTTTCTGTAAGTTTGCAATAAAAGCAAGGCAAAAAGTTCAAGTTCAGAGATATTGATATTGCAATAATTATCAATATTATCAGTAGCATATTAACGGTACTTTTACGAAATATCACGAAAACCATTCCTTCGATATGTTTGCACCATCGAATGTTACTTAATTTTATATCAGAAGTATGTGGTACAAAAAAAAGAAAGGTAAGAGCGAAGATAAAAAAGGGCGTCATGCAAATGTGTGATTTTTTAGTCTGAACCTGATGCAACGTAGAATTTTTTTTTTCATCAACTGTTGTCTCGGCGTTATATAAGGACTTCAAAAGCATATAAATGACGACAATGAAAACAAGTGAGGAATGAAGTCAAACGAATGAAAAGACGAAAGTTTGGTGCTTCAGATATTTTGGTTTGACTCAAGCATGGTCAAATATGTGATGCGCAAACGTCATCCCATGGCCCACCATGTCGTTCGCAGTGAATAATTTTCACGATCAGATTAGGCATTTGTTGGACAAAAAAGATATCAAGAAACAAATCTTCGTCGCGTTGGCTTTCTTATATATTTATCTTGGATGCGCACATGGCCGTGCGTGATTTGGGATCATTCATTCTCCTGGAAACCCCCACCTTTCACTGTACATCTTTCATATACACCTGCCCCGCATCTATGCCCAACTTTTGGTCGGCCCAGCCGTCATTTATCGTGGAATTCGTGCGAGTTTCTTCGGGACTTGGTGGGGTGGCAATTTGACGTCCTCGCACTTTTGCGCCTGTTCGCCGCGATTGCGTGACAGGCTACGCCAAATCTGTGGATTCTTTTTCTCACACTGAAGCCTTGGACACATTTGTGTCGCGGCTTGTCACTCTAAAGAATTGAGGTTGCATTTTGGTAGAGTGGCTCGGGGGTTGAATGAAAAGGCGAGAATAAATGCGCCAGCTTGCTACATAAAAAAAAGCACACTTAAAGATCCGTATATAGAAACAAGACTACATCGCACTCACGTGCATCCTGCTGTTGACCTACAAGAATCGCGGGAAGTACAACGAGGATCGATTTTCACCGAGGCCAATAATGCTTCGACGAGTGAAAATAATCTGTGTCTGTTTCTAGTACTTGTCTTTATCGGTGTTGAGAAGTACATCTCTCGAAACACCATCTCGTGACGACAGCGCATGTTTGAGGATTGTCGTCGCTTCATTCCTGTTTACTGAACAACGGTGAAGTGATATTAACTTCATGTGGTCCTGGAGAACTGGTCAGACACCCCATAAGAGGGGTCCGCCGCTGTTGCTGGCCGTGTCCACTCCGGGACTGGAAGACCATGGCCCTCCGTCCGTTCGCAGGCCTCCTGGACTGCCGAGCATTGGACTGAGAAATCCGATTTACTAACAATATGCTGCTTACTTTCAATGCGCGCCTCCACCGCGATGTTACTGTTAGACGGTAATTATTTATTTATTTTATTTACAGAATACTGCCCATGCAGGATAGGGAACAAGCACTTGTACAAAAATAAATCATAATCAATCAGTAGCCAACGCGCATTGTACACACGAAATTAATACTCTCATTCAAACAAGTACACATAGCAATTTATATTCAACAGCATTTTTCCCACATAATTCAGTAACAATTCATGACCAGAAGAAGTATATGTACACAAAAACTACACACATACGTACTCGCAATATAACACATGGCACAGCAATAGGAGTATTATTACGTTAACACATTTATTTAAACGGCTGGGATTGCTAGTGCACGTACTTCCTGTACATACGAACCAAAAAAAAAAAAAAAGGACAGTGCTTAGGGTTATGTTGTGATGAAGTCGAAGTAGTCAATGTGTTGTAGCGACTCAAACGGCAGGGCGTTCCAGTCTGCAATCGTACGAGGAAAAAAAAAAAAGAGAACTTAAATGTGTTGGTACGTGTCTGGAATGGTGTTATCGACGCAGCATGATGATTTCTAGTTTCTCGTGACGTCAGTGGTTGGATAAACGTAGAGGCATCTAGTGCGAAATGTTCGTTTTTAAATGAAAAAAAAATAATCTCAGAATTTTGCGACGAGCTGGAGATCGGGTAGACGTCCGTCTGGTTTGCTACCCTGCTGCCAGAAAGTTAGCGAGAGTATACGAAGAGACAGTGAGAAAACCAAGTAACAAACCAAACAAAGGGTATCCGTGCGGCTATCTATCCTGAACAACATGGTTTCCTGTGCAGTTCTAAGTAAGGAATAAATTACGGACGCGCGTTGACCTCCTGACCATTACATTAAGAAATGCCCCAAGAGTGTGCAGTGCACTCTATAGAGACCTAGGTGTGCGTCGCAAGATTAGGCTGAAAGAATCCCCGAGAATGCTCGTTTCGTCAAAAATGTTCCTGTTTATGTTCATTCCTTTGTCCTGCGTACGTTATGCGGTTTTTTAGCTGACAATGAGGCCCCGACATGACCAACACATCTACAAATTGAACACGCTGTCTTTCGTGGACCTTCTTCTGTCCCTTTCTGTAATGGGTGCAACGGTGTCCACAATAAAGTGGACGATAATTTACGACATCGTGCTTAACATGTCTCGAGTAAAGGCCTTCATTTGTTAGGTGTCGTATACGCTGGCACGTTACCAACACTGAAAGGTGTAGCTTGGCTGCTCCCTAACGTGGGGTAGCGTTAGCTAAGCGATACCAGCAGTGACCAACGATTGGTAGTATTGACTATGTGCTATCATAACAATGTAAGTAGTATACTATGTTCACGTAATCCCAATCCCACGACTGATGCCATGGATCCCTTCTTAAAGAAAAAATCAGTAGTAGCATTGCTCTTTGCTGTTTGTTACGACCTTCTACGCTCGACCTCGTGACACATTTGAGCAATCTCTCGGTAAGACGTCAAGTCTTATCTTCAGAGCCACGTCGGGCCCTCTGGGCATCTGGTAAACCAGGCCGCGTGGTTCAGCCCTCTTCTCCGTATAGGACCACGACCGGCGGCGTCGGCGGAATTTCGGGTCATCGCTTCTGCTCCCTTCCCGCCTCCCGGGCGTCGACTGCGCACTTCTCTACCCCCGCGAGCGCGGTTTCCCTCTCCCTCCCCCACGCGTCGTCTGGCGAGCGGGCGGGCGCTTTTATTGTCCCTGTGAAGTGGTGCGGTTTTATTTATAGGTGCTATTCACGACGGCGACACGCACAATGGCCACTGCGGGGAAGGAGTGCGGGGGACACGGACGAAGGCGGCTGCTTCGTCGTCACCGGCGAAGAGCCTGCTGCTCGAACGTCGTAGAGCGTAGAACAAGAGCGGCAGGAAGGGGAGGACGCGGCCGGGGCAATACAACACAAAAGCACGCACACGCACTGGTTGTTCTTATATAGCCATAGACTCACATGAACAAACATACACACCATGATGGGGAAAGGGAGAGAGAGGTGGGATGACGTGCATCACTCCTGGTGCTTCGAGAAGGGATGCGGGGGGGGGGGGGGAAGGAGCTTTTGTTTTTTCAGACACCGGTAAAGAAAGAAGGGAAGAAGCCGGGCGAGGGGGGAAGGCGTCGTTTCCTATACGCGCCCCCTCCGAAGCGGCGACGATCTGGTGTGCGCTCCACTCTTTCTCTGGCGCTGCTCCACAGACTGTCGCCATTCCTGGACGCCTTGCAACCAAGGAGCCTTAACCACGCAGGCTATTGTACTCTGCGCGTTTTCTTTTGTGCCCTTTTGTGGCGATACTTGGCAGTATTGAGTAGTAGCCTTTTGTGTCTCGTTGGCCGTGGTGTGAGTGAGACTCTTATGGGTGGTTAGGAGGATGAGCCATGAATGTTCTATGAATACCACTTTACAGGAGCAAGTATACGCTTGATTTTCATTTTTCTTTGAAATAATTTCGAATACTGGGATGCTGTTACACGAAGGCCAGCTTATTAGCGCAACATTCGTTTTGTTTACTACACAAACAGTGCTCAATTAACTAAACTAAGACGACAATCAAGCATGGCCCATTGTTTACCACAACTCCAGTTTTATCTCAATCTGCTTTTTTTTTTCACTGAAGTGTATACTATAACATTGAATCCTGCTGTCTTCTGCATCGGACTTCATGGTGGTTTCAAGATTTGGCGCTCGCAAGTGAAAATGAGGCCAAATTTCCAAGCTATATGACCGTTTGCGGTTAGTGTTTTCTTGTTTCTTTCTTCGCTTTCTCTCCCCGAGCCCTTCTATTCCACCCTTTCACACAACCAGATCTCTCTCTCCCTCTCTAGTCTCAGTTCACATCTATTTTCACTAATCATTCCACACGTGCAGCCCCGCAATATCAGCGTTAGTAGTATTTGTAGACACGGTTGTAAGGTTTTCTTCAAACACTGAAACAACCCCTTTCACTTCTTGTCTTGCCACGTTCTCCTTCGTCTTGTTTTATTGTGCTACACTGGGCCTTCCTAGTTGTGCTGCACGTTTCCGTACTTTTCCTTGCTCTGCTTAGCTTTGATTCGCATCTCTCCACTTTGCTGTACTTTGTAGTTTGTTTTGCCTTGCTGCGCGTTGGTGGTTTTGGCTGTGACTTGCTTTGACCTGCTTTGATCTGCTTTGGTTTGTCTTGTTTCGCCTGCTCCCTGCTTGCCTTGAATTCCTTGTTTTACGTTGCTTTGTTTTAGACTACTGGTGCGAGGGCAAATTGCCCGTAGATTCCCATTATCAGCACTCACTCGAGATGGCAAAGCTGCGAAGTTAAACAAGAGAGACGAAAGAAAACAATGGCTAAAGTGGCTGAGGGCAGGCGGAGCTTACAGTTGACCAAATTCTGCAAGCTGCTGCTTCGTAATCAGCGTTTTCAGATTAGACGCTAACGAATCAAACAAGGTCGGCGAAGAGGCGCTAAATAAATGAAATTGCATTGGTAACAGCTCGGCCTGGCGCCCGGTGGCACCTAAGGCGGAACCGTCTCTTCCTCTGTCACATTTGGGAAAGCTTGGCTCGCTTAATTATTCCAGCCATGTTTGCTCTTTATCTGTATCCTCCTGCTTTTCTGTTCTTATTTGCGTTATATTTATTGTAGTTATAAATTTTTGTGCGTGTTGTCGCGTGAATTAAAATCCCATACCTTGATAGCAGCGTGTACAGCAAGCGTTGGGCTTCGCTGCGTGACTTTCTTGTAACGCAGTGAACACTTCACACCGCCGTTTGGAAAAACCTGTAGACGTTCTTTAGAAACGTCTTGTTGAAGAGGGCGAGATAATGGGACGCAAAGTATAAAAGAACGTAGAGTGTACCAAAAGTGACTTTGGCTCACTCAACTTTGAGGTTGGAAAGAGAAGTCTTCTAAATGAAAGTTCTCAAGTTGCACCCCTCGTTCGCCTCTGGCCGCATTCCTTCGCTGATAATATCTCGAGTAAGAGTATCGCATAATATTTGTTCACGCAAACATTCATAGCGTAAGCACTTCTCATAAAAACGTGCCCTGAAAAAAAAAACTGCAGCAAACAACACAAAAAGTTGTATGAAAAGGGAAACTTTACACAATTCTTATTAGGGCGTAGTGAACGATACTTTTCTCACTTGTACGCGAGACGGTCTCGGCCATTGTTCCAAGACTCATTCCTGCGACGAAAGATGATTGTCGTGTCTGTCAAACGCACTTGCAGACCAACTTCTGACACACTGAAACGTGGTCACTCATCGACAAGATGGGTGATTGTTTGCTCGCAGATATGTAATTGTCCTGTGCAAAGTCATTCATGATTACAATAGGAAATTCATAGGTGTGCACGTATTTCTACGGCACTTTTTCCTAAACAACACCACTCTTTCATTGAAACATTTAACTACATGCGTGGGGCAGCAAACTGGACAAAGTGTAGTTGACCTCCCTGTCTGTTTTGCGTTTTGCCTCATCTTCCTTTCACTTTCTCTCTCGCCTTTTCGCTGTACACACTGGGCCAAAATCGCTGCTGGTTCTTCACCAGACATTCATCGCCACAACCCTACTAACTCATCCTCAAATTTTAACTTGTTACTTTGCTCAACAATTGACGGTTGTCGAAAAAAACACCAAAGAAACAGTGCACGTATAGGGCGCCGTGTATACGAATCGTGCTTGTATCACGGACGGCCTGCTGGAAAGCTGAAACGCTGAACAGGAAGTCGTTGTTCCGCTCTTACAAGCTCGTTAGCTCCCTCTGAATAGAAACAACTGGAACGACTGACGAGCGTTCCTAAAACACATGCTCCGGAGCTACCCGCGGTTACTGATGTTTGCGATAGCGTTGAGGTCCTGGTAAGAAGGGATGCCTTCTTTTCGTGAACAGGACACGGTGGCTATAGGGGTTAGCGCTGATGGTTCACAGATAAAAAAAAAACAGGAAACGATATGGAGGCAGACAAGCGCTGGTGGCAACGACGATCGGAAAGAGCGTTTCGCGAAGTTACAGCATTACATAACGAGCCGCTTACATGAAGAGGCTCTCGTTCCTTGTTCTTTCGTCTGTTCTCGTTGTTATTACTTCTTTATTTTTATCCGCGCGCCGTATTTGTAGGAAGCTGTGTGCATTCTACCAGTACATGCTTGCACGACGTCTCATCTTCTTCTTCTCCCGCGGTCTGTTCTTCCTTTGCGTCGTGGTTGGGGCCCGTCTGCGGATAAAGGATAAAGCGAAGTCGTGACTCGGAAAGCGGATATATTCTGGGCCAATTACGTTCAATTACGGAGAAGGGAGAAAAAAAAAAAAAAGACCGGCTGCTCCACAGCCGCCGCCACCGCCGCTGAGCGGCGCTTGCAGCGGCGAATGCTGGGACCAACCACCGCGCGCGCCACCTATGGTATGGTCTCTACGTCACAAGCAGCGCTCGCGTGCGCGACTACACTCGCGCAGCGTTCTATAGTCTCGCAGAGTCAAGATGTTGACACTCCGCGCGTGGATAACCGAGCCTGAAGAAGGGGATCTATGTGGTGTTCCTTCATGCCTGGAGACAGGTGCAGCGTAATAAAAACATAGGAACGGACTAGTGACGAAGAAGATGAGCGCTCGTCGTCGTCATGTCGGCGCGTGTTCCCTTCATCCTCTTCTTCATATGTTTTTATTATTTTTTTGCTTTATTGTGGGAACACGTTTGCCCGGTGTGCGTTCCCTAAACACCCTCAATGTCGACACAGTTTGTCTTGCCGTTATCAACCGTCAGTCTACATACCTCGTTTCGTGGCAGCGCTTTTCTGTTACATGGCCGCTTATCGATGCTCACTTATCTTCCTCCCCCCTATGCGAAAAAAAAACAGTTTTCGAAAAACAGTTTCGAAAGAAAGTTTTCGAAGTAAATGGTAAATGCATTGTTTGACGCGTCAGTTTTGGTTTCTCCTGCTAAATCAGCCAGATTTAATCGCCCCGCGTCGATTACCAGCGGGCCGCGGCCACCTTCGAGAAATTTCAAAGTGGCTATGGACTATTCGCGGGAAGAGCTTCTATTCGCCCATTTGACTCAAACGCTTATTCGCACTGGTTGAAAAGGGAATCGTGGTAATTTTTTTTTTACAATTACTCCCGTAAATATTATTTGTACGCACTTGAAAATCCCTTTTGTCACCGTGAAAAGAACGCCGAAGGTAGCACGCAAATACATTCTTTTAGTTATTTTTCAATAATACTGGGCACATTTCTTGAAGCACCCTACAAAAAGCTCTGTTGAAATTCCTACACGACATGGTCTTGAACAAGCGGCTGTAACAGCAATGTCGCACACCACGAAAGGCAAGACTGGACTATGACTGAGTGTGCGCGCGTGTGCTACTTGATGTGCTGTGTTTATCTGTCTTCCCTCTCTCCTCTCTATCTTTCATCTCCCCCATCCCCGTCCCATGCGCGGAGTAGCAAACTGGCTGCCTATGGGCTGGTTAACCTCGCTGCCGTTCTTTTCCTCCTATTTTGCTTCCTGCAGTGTATATATACATGCACGCATCAACACACATGCACTCGCGGAGGGAAATAGAGAGCTTTATCCCAAACAGATATGTATACATATGCACAATGCATGGTAACATCATAAATAATAAAATATGTACGTTTTGTGTGTTTACGTGGCATTTCTTCCGGTACGAAACGAGACATCGGCCTCCCAATAGTAGGAGGCCGAAAAACAATCTTCGCACCGACGAACACTAAAGGGGCCGGACCAGTGCCGAAGAAATTTGTCCTCTCCGAGAAGAGCAGTTCCTCCGGCAGAAAACGTCTGTCGAAGGAGCTCTTACGCTTCAATATCGCAAGGCAAGCGTGACGGCGACGGCCTGCTGCAAGTGCGTCGCACCGATTGCGTCATAGACGGTAAGCACCGACTGCAATGAGAAAACACACGAAGCGAACAGCGTTTAGAACATGATGTTAACGATTCAGAGTACTTGGTACTCTACTCTGGGAGAGCATAAAACCATTCGGCGGGCCTCACACGTGATGAGGCTGCGTCGACTAAAATTTGGCATAAGACCATCCTCCATCTGTCCATCCAGTGTGCTTAAAAAAAAAGAGTGGGTAACGATTTAGAGAACTAGGTACTCCACTTTGGTAGAGTATGTGTGTTTAAAAAAAGTCGGTAGAGATTTAGAGAACAAGGTACTCCACTTTGGGAGAGTATGTGTGTTTAAAAAAAATTGGTTAACGATTTAGAGTACTAGTTACTCTACTATGGGAGAGCTTAAACGCTAAGTACGCTGTACTTACACCCTAAAGGGCGAAATGGCCAGCGAATGAATTGATTGATATGTGAGGTTTAACGTCCCAAAGCCAGCGAGTGAAACACTGCAACTTGTGGGTAAGGAGAGTATGTTTAGAAAAAGGTGGTTAACGATTTTAAGTACTTAGTACTCGACTATGTGAGGGCCTAAAGCCGTCCCGTGCTGCAGTGACAAGAGTGTGTGTGTTTAGAAAAAGTGGGTAACGATTTAAAATACTAGGTATGGGGGGGTGGGGGTGAGCAAAAATGTTTAACGATTCCGAGCACTTGGTACTCAACTATGGGAGAGCACTAAGCCGTCCCTATAAATGAGAAATAACCCACGAAAATGGGGATCAAGGTAGGTACTATGCTGTGTTTAGAAAAATTATTTTACGATTTAGAGTACTCGGAACACTACTATGGGAGAGCTGAAACCCGCGTGCAACCCGTGGAAGATCTTAAGTCTACGAATATCAGAATCGACATCAATACTGCGAGATACAACTTCGCGTATAACCCATAGAAAGTCACCGATTTGATGTTGCATTCTTTGCAGTACATTTTCAAAATATGAATGAAAAGCTGCACGCATTATACATCCACGATGAAGAAATTCCGCAGTGCCCAATGTTCTTTAAAGTTCAACATTTCCAATGGAAGCGGAATTGTTGTAGGCCCGTGTGCTCAGATTTGGGTGCACGTTAAAGAGCCCCAGGTGGTCGAAACTTCCGCAGCACTCCACTACGGCGTCTCTCATAATCGTATGCTGGTTTTGGGACGTGAAATCTCACATATCTATCTGTCTTCAAACTGCAATATCAATTTGAATAAATGATTATGGTGAAGTAAAGGATCACATGCCTGGAAAAAGTCCTCGATTGTTTTTGCCTAGGAGACAAGGCCATGTCGGGGGCGTTGGCTACTCGCCATTTTTCACATATTCGAGCCTCTATTCAGATGAGAACCTTGAGTATCTCATCAAACGGAAAAATTTCCTGCCGGCATGTGGGCGAAAGGAAACGGGGGGGGGGGGGGGGTCGTCCATACGAATGATGCAAAAAATAAGGATCATGGGATGACGTTACCGTATGACGTCATAGATCAACAAAATTTGTGCCGTCACTGACGTAACATGAAGACTTCACCTACGACATCATTACCTCGTCAGAGGTTGGCCAATCACGGAGGCCGTGCTATGACGGGTGAGCTGCAAGAAGCTTGCACGGCCACCGGTCCTCTAGGTCACGCTAAACCACGTTATGTGAAGAAACTTTCAGAAGAGCACATCATCATTATCATAACCTGCCGAGCTACACTCACTGTAAGGCAAAGGCTTCTCCCATGATCAACCCAGTCTGGTGATTTCTGGTGCCACGTTATACCTGTGAAATTTTTAATCTCATCGACTCATTAAACTTTCTGTCACCCCCTCGAGTGTTTGTCTTCTCTGGAAATCCAGTCAGTTCCTCTTAATGACCAGCGGTTATTTTGCCCATGCTCTACGTCTCCAGTCCGTGTCTATTTCTTCTTTCTAAATATCTTTCACCCCGGTTTGTTCCCGGACCCACCTTGCTCTCTTGTATCTTAAAGTTACGCTTATAATTTTCTTTTACATCACTCGCTGCGTCGTCCTGAATTGAAGCTGAACCCTCTTTTTAAGCCTCCATGTTTCTGCTCCGTAGGTAAGTACCAGCAAGTACCGGTGGTAAATACCGGCGGGAGAGGATTAATACATGGACTGAGAACAAGATGACCACGCGAATTGCTAGTAGACTCTGTAAACATCTTGTTATTCCCACGTCTCACTTTCTTATCAAAGTCGGCCACTCACAAGTTGCAGAATGTTATGCGATTGTGCTTTACGCGTCGCAGGCCAGCAAAGTTACGCGGGTATCGCTAGGTATTTTTGTTAATCAACCAGATTAAGCGAGCGATTCTAAGCGTGCAAAGAACAGATGCCCTATACGCCCTGATGATACTCTCTTACCTCTCCTTTCTTCTCTTTAACCCCTTCATTCCTTCCCCCAGTGTAGGGTAGCAAACCACACGCGCGTCTGCCTCCCGGCCTTTCATTTCTTCCATTCCTCTTCCTCGAACAGCGTCTTATGCGTTTCTGACCGAATTCCTTTGTCCTGATCGGCTCGCTCATGCAGGCAGCTAGAGGATGCCAATCATTGTTGAGAAATTCGATCCCAACCGGTCTTTGTCGCAGTCACTAGTGTATATTGGGTCATCTGTGTTGTGGTATGCACGACATTCAAAACACGTAAATAGATGCGTTGTTTTTTCATGTCTTAGCAAAACGTTTTTGCTGAGCAAGCTGGTTCATGACTCACGATCGAAGCAACATATACCACAAGAGAGACGGCGGTGCGACGTTCGCAAATAATGAAAGGGATGGGGATGTGTCAACGTCGTGTAAAATAATTCTCTTTAAAATCTCCGTGGATTGTATTGGTGGCCCTCGTGACTCCGCGTTTTCCATTTACCTGAGTACATGGTGACAACCATTGCTGGCATGGCCGTGCTGTGTACGCAAGTACACGCTCGATGAACAACACTTTGAACTTGGCACCAGTTCGTATGGTCGTTTGGTTCCGTTAGCATTATATACGCATTGTTCTTCAGGCGTTACTTCACATGTTAATGTGCGTGCTTCACATGTTTTCGACGTTAAGTAGTGAGTCACAGGCCGTGGGATGAAATACCAGCTGTGTTTTCGATCGAGGCGCAAATGCTAGAGGTTCGTTTGCTAAAATTTAGGCGCCCGTTAAAGATCCCCAAGTGGTCGAAGTTTTCGAAGCCATCTACTGCAGTGTCTCTCATTATCATAACGTGGATTTCATACCGATAACCGCCAAATTCATTATGAAAGTTTGTGTTCTTAAATTTAGTTGGGCGTTAAAGGACGCCAGGCGGTCATAGTTTCCGGAACTCTTCACTACAGGGTCCCTCATAGTCACATCGTGGTTTGGCAACATAAAACGTAAACCTAAATATATAACTTTTGAGCGTTGTGGCGCTACCACACTACACCGAGTCCACTTTGAAGTTCGTCCATCGTACTTCACGCCGCGAAGAAAAGAAATTAAATGGCGCCGATTCACCCCTACAAATCGGTTTTGTAAGGGCCTTTGCTACCGTCTTTTGTGGTAAATTTTTGCCGCCCCAGCTTTACATCTTTCGTACCTTTCTGGTTCGCCGAAACGTATTGTTGAGCATCCCCGAATCTCCTCACAAGCAAGAAATGCGACTGTGCAGTTCGCGGAAAGTGAAATTGCTAGATTTGTTCAAAAGGGCCAAAGAAGCGCCGACGTAGCGGCTTGTTCCTTCTTTCTGTACGCATCGAACTTGTGTGAAGTACGTGGCTTGTCTGAAAGTTCCCGGCTTCGGCGGTGTCAGTACACAGAACCTACCAACAAAAAAAAAAAAAAAAAAAAACTTCGCACCATACGACCGAGCACTCCCGGCCGTTTTTGTCTTCATTCGCAACATACGTATCCGCCTTTCTCTCTCTCTCTTCATCTACCTTTATATCTGGTCACCCTCACCGTCTACTCCTCCTTCTTTTACGCGCGCGTATTTTAAGTATGCGCGCGTCTTGGAGCGGAGGGGAACGCATGACACGGTACACAGAGGGCGCATGCGCGCGCACGGCCGTGCGCCAAGCCGGCGCTCTTGGAGGCGGAGCGTTCGCGGAGCGCCATTGGCTGAGATGGAGCGAGTATTCCCCCTCTTTTTTCCTCCTTTTACGGACCCCCTCACCCTTCCAGCCTCTCTCTTTATTTTCGCTGTGGCGTCCCTTTGTTTTTTCTTTAGTTGCCCCGCTACACTGGCCGGCCGGAGCGGTCGCCGAAGCCGTCGCGTCCGGCGGCGCCTGGCCATCCCACAGCGGCGGCTGGCGATTCGCTCCATTCACACTATAAGAAGCAAGGAAGAGTCATTTGATTCTCATTTTTTTGTGAGTCCTTACCTGCCAGGCATTTTGATTCTACACAAAGAGACATATGAATGTCCTTTGGAGATTGAAATACTCTCGTCGGAGAGTCGCGCGAGTCCCAGATGAGAATAAACATGTCACTTTTACAGAGATTCGCAGACGTGGCAAGGCACAAAAAGGTGTAACACATAGTCCTTTTTTTCTTTTCTTAGAACGTTCTGCATCCCCACGGGACCCTTTTTTTATCATTATAAATTTCGTTTTCGATTGCATTCAGCCCTTCATTTGACTTGGTTCGGACCTTACCGTGTCTCTTTGGTTCGAGCTGAGAATGGATCACTCAATGCGATGCACGGGGAAAAAAATAAAAGATTATATCTTACGCCAGCACCCACCGAGCAAAAGGACAAAACTAAACTAAAAGACATACACAAGCGCTGATATTCAGTGCTTCTGTGTGGCCTGTGTTACCGGTCGTCCTTTTACCAGGTGCACTTCGATGATCAACCAACGAGCCTACCAGGACACATTTAAGCAGTTGATCAACCATGAACTGATTCCTCTTTTTCACGTTGGGTTGCTGGTTAATGTTAAACCTTACTGTTTCTGGTCGCTGCTCTTTGCTCCCTCATAAGGGAAGCTCGTTAAGTGCGCTAGGAAAACGCTCTTTTTCACTTTTAGCGGGAAGGCTCAGGGCTCTCCCATAGTGGAGTACGAAGTACTCGAAATCGTTAAACATTTTTTTCTAACGCATAACAGAGTACCAATCGCTCTGAATCGTTAGCTTTTTTTTTTTTTAACCCACGTCCCTTGTGGCTAACGGTATTTGACTTTTACGCCTGGCTTTCTTCTCTCCCTCAGTAGAGTACCAAGTACTCTAAATCGTACACACTTTCTTGATGAACTTGTGTGTCTTTACCGGGACAGCTTAATGCCTCTCCTAGAGTGCGCATTCTGCTATAAAGCGTTAACAATTTGTTCTGAACACTCCAGTTCTTAGGCGCCAATTTCTGCGTTGAGTGGCGTCACCGTTGTCGGCGTAATCGATAGAGCAAACGTGGACGAAAGCGCGACTGCCCCGAGGAGTTTTCCACCATTCGAGCCAGCGAGCCTCTCTATTTGCTCGTGCAACGTATGGATGTCATGCATGGACACGAGAAAGTGGGCTGACAAGCGAGGCTTTGGAGTATAGATGGATGGATGAAAAACTTTTATTGGTGTCCTGAAGGATTTCACCCCCGTTTTATAGGGGCAGGATCGCGGGCCGCTCCCACGTAGAGACGGGGAGGCCTAGCCTCACCGCCATATCGTGGGCCTTCTGGACAGCCTTGAGCTAGTTGTTGTATGAGAACCGGGCTCGTGAGCATTAAATGAAAGGAGTTTTCATAAAAATCTTCACTTTTTCTTTGTAAAGAGGGGCACCTCCAGAGCATGTAGTTAAAATCACTGCGATTCCGGCAGTCCGGACAAAGTTCTGAAATATCAGAGTAATGGCGATAGGTTACGTTTAGAGTATAGAGTTTTCAAAAATAAACTAACTACACTCTGGCGCTGCGATCGTTCAGCGACCATAGGAATGATGGGTAGTAGTCGAATTTGCCTAGTCTTCGTACTTGCGGGCCTCGAATCACACTTGTGGCTTCGTTTATAGCTATGGTTTGGTTTCGTTTTGAAAGAATGAATTATGTTGAACTTCGTGACCCGATTTGATATGGTAAGCGTAAAAGATTAAGGTGGTGAAGCGCAACGGCTGAACATCTGCTGATTTTTCTTTCGTGACAAAACAGCTTCAAGCCACGTGACCACCAACGGAGCCAAATGTACGAAGATTATCCAAATCCGCGTACTGATCACATTGCCATGCTCGCTGAAACGCCGTGCATTGCAGCTCCCATAGACGCTAGCGCCAGAGTTCCCTCTGGTGTATTGGCAATGAACGTGCGTTAGTCGAAGAGATACTTTGTGTGACGAACGATGCAGCGGACTCTTATACCCCTGTAACACAAGAAAGCTTAATGTTTAAGAACTTTATTATGTATACTAACGCTTATAGAAATGTTTCCACATGTATGAAATTGAAGATGAAAGGTCAGTATGCAGTTTTTTAAACAACCAAAGAAAACCTCTTATAGCTCATGCGGAGTCGAGGCGAGACTGGAGCCACTATCACATGGCTGACGTGTCCAACATGGCCGGCGACGCTTTTGAGAATGCTGCTGTGAACTATAGAATATTATTTTTTTTGTAATGGCTCAGTTGAATTGTATGCAAATAAATTAAACAACACTTGAAAATGAAATATATATATATATATACTTGTGATGATTTATTAACCCTTTCATATAGTAATCTGTTCACGGCTCTCTTCCGGCGAGAGTATACATCTTCGCGACAAAAACTCATTCGAATGAGTTCGGCTAGCTCATTCGTTTTCTGAAGTCATCTTTTAATGACTATGAATGTATCCGTGTGACAGCCAACTTATGTAAATAAATGTAAATGTCATTGGGTGCAAATGACATTTAACCTTCTCGTGTGACAGGGGTAATAAGGACCCTTTACAGTGCGACGTAGCATTCGCATCAGCCAGTTGCGGCGGAAGTTGATGACGCCCGACTTACCACCTTACTTTGATGCGAAAAAAAAAAAGGGCATTCTTTGCTCTCACTCAAGCTTCCCCATGTCGCCTTGACCTAAGCGCGTTTGCTCAGCTTTTCGCAAAACCAAAACACTATATAAGCAGCTGTGCTCAGGAGTATCGTAATAGTCGGTCAACTTTTTTAACGCCCCGCCGCGGTGGCCTATAGTGGCTATAGGGTACTCGGCTGCTGACCCGCAGGTCGCGGGATCCAATCCCGGCTGCGGCGGCTGCAGCATTTCCGATGGAAGTGGAAATGGTGTAGGCCCGTGCGCTCAGATTTGGGTGCACGTTAAAGAACCCCAGGCGGTCGAAATTTCCGTAGCCCTCCACTACGGCGTCTCAAATAATCATATGGTGGTTTTGGGACGGTATAAACTCCACATATCAGTCAACTTTTTTTTTACACGAAAGTGTTTTGTGCCGGGGTCCACCAAGACACCAGGGACGTATTTCCGTCATGAATATGACGTGGAAAAAATGCATACGATAAGATGGCGAAGAAAAACCAGAAAAGAAAAAAAAGTTCCGTCGACGGAAGTTGTAAGCATACCTTGGTCCACGACAGCAGATGCCCGGCGAGCTATCCACTTTGCCACTGTCATATACTCTGAAGACTTTACGAAATCGCCTTTTCTACCCCCTGCTTCTAGCGGTAAAGTGAAGTATTTCATTATGACCGTGGCCTCCGCGATTAGCTCCTGCAACGTGTCGTTGCTACGCGTCCATCCCATTCGGCGCGTTTCTTAAAAAAGTGCAATACAATCAACGCCTTAACACTCCTCGAGGTGGCGATTTTAGCTCAATCCTCGGCCTCACTCATTGCATTAATCCATGTTCAAAATATCTCTACGGCGAAAATAATCACGGCCGAACTATAAAGTAGTGACCCAGTGCGTGACTTGTGTGTGTGGGCGTGTGCGTGCGTATGTGTGTGTACAGGACAGAGTGTGTGTTTGTGTCTGTGTGGGCTTGCACGTGCCATAGTCTACTGACTTGTTATGCAAGTGTCTCTTGTTTTTTTTTTATTTATACATACTTTCAATGTCATTTATTCTGCGCGTTCTTGTCTATATCACAGTTATCTCTTTTACATATTTATTTCTTCAGGAGGCATTGCGCCCCTTCAGGTGGCAGTTGATAGCTTGCTCTCTCCTTCTTTCCTCTGTGTCCTCGTGCATCCGTGTATGCAAATAAAATAAATATATAAATAGTAACTACAACCATCTTTATCAGTACTATCCTCCACCCCCTTTTGCTTTCGTAACTTTTAAAGGAAAACCTTCTCATAGATTGTCCACATCATGGCACGCCGAGACGCCGTCTTAAATCGGAACTGTTGGCATTAGACGGCAGACCGTTTCGTATAAAGAAACTTCTATAGGCCCGTGACCAACTGGAGTTTTACAGTCTCACGCTTCAAAAGCATTATCACGTTTTTTTACAAGACAGCAGAATTGCTGACAAGTACTAAGAAATAACAAACTTTCATTTGTATAACACATGTACTTAATATGTGTAGTATCATGTGACACCCATCATGTGTGCGTAGTGAAGTGAATGACGTGTCGACTATTACGTATACACACGAGCGAATACATCTTCATAAGGACCAGAAGTGTGCTCTGTTGTTTTGTGCTGGTTGGACCGAATATTAACGAGGGACATTATCACAGACTTCATTCGTTGACTTTCGAACATTCACTTATATTTTGTTGTGATATGTGCGTATAAGTGTGTCTTTGCATATCTGTGCCCGAGTGTTCTATCTCCCATGCACTGCTTTGTATGTTTTACTTCGAGATACGTGTTCAAGTTACACCCAAGGACTAAGGAGTAGCCGGCGCCATAATTGTGCGCCAACATCTCCTGGTGTATCATATCAATAAAAAAAAAAAAGGAGGAAGAACGAGTGCCGAATGGGTGCAGTTCTTTGCTCAGTAGAGATGCATCGGTTTCTGCTTGCGAAGAGTTAGGTTGGCCTCCTGGAATTGCGTGACGTATAGGTAGATGGCGTTCAGGGGAAATCAGTGATGCAGTCTCTTCTGTGATAGCCAGCACAATACTTAAAATTAACAGTTGTGGGAATGGTAGAGCACAACACAGGCTAAGGTACTCGGCTGCTGACCCGCAGGTCGCGAGATCGAATCCTGGCTGCGGCGGCGGCATTTCCGATGGAGGCGGAAATGTCGTAGGCCCGTGTGCTCAGATTTGGGTGCACGTTGAAGAACCCCAGGTGGTCGAAATTTCCGGAGCCCTTCACTACAGCGTCTCTCATGGTCATATGGGGGTTTTGGGACGTTAAACCCCACCTATCAATCAATCAATCAAGAACACAACACACTGTGGGAGGAAAACTTAAAATTTCTTACACATATTATCCATCGTCGCAGCAGCCCCCCCCCCCCCCCGCCCTTCCCCCTGACACGGAGTCGCATGACGCCGTTGAATATATTGATTAGCGATTCTTTTAACGTCGACTATACTCATTCCACAGATTATACACATTCTATACAGGTCCTAGCAAGTTTCACCTGCAAGTTTTAAACAGAATCTTACACAACAACAATGTGGGACGAACAAAAACCTAACTCGTTAACTATACAATCACTTTCTGTAATGAATGAGTCTCTCTGTGGTTTAGGTTATTTTGTTGCGTATTGCCCAATAACACTTACTTTTTCGGCATAAAACTTCCGTCCCGCCCAGGCGGCAACCTTGTGTAAACAATGCGTACGCTGGTTCCCGGAGCTAATCTCCGGGATCGCCATAGAAGCCATAGGCGTAATGCGACACCATAGGCATTATGCGTTCCGCATGTGGAGTAGGCACTGGCTATGTGTACAGACGCATTGAGGTAATGGACGCCTTCGTTGTCCCCACAAACACATCCGCGGCTGTGTTGACACAACATATGCTTGCATGGTCGATGTAGGAGAGCGCTTTCGAACCAACAGTGGCACCTCGCTATTGGCAATGATATTATTACGCACAAGGAGGCAATATTAAACCAAGAGGGAGCGCACGCTTATTTACAAAAGTGCCTTACAGCGACCCATTTCCTTTGGTCATACATAGCGTACGCTTACATTGGTTCACGCCCGGAAACCTGTCGTGCCTAATCTTGCGATCAGGTCAACCAACACCCTTTATGAAAACACATTTGTTTGGTTTGTCGTCAATCATATATATATATATAAATTTGTTCATGCTCACTACGGGGATGAAATTAGAGAATGGGTCACGGGCATTGACATAGCCAGGGCGAGGGGGAGGGTAATTCTCTTCCCTCGAACATATATAAAGGTTAGCTTAACCACCACTAGAAAAAAAAAATTCTGCCCGCACACATATATAGTCGCGGATTCTAATATATGTCGAAGGGTTCGAACTTCTGAGATAAATCGAATAATTAACTTGAAGAGTATTAGCAAAACACACAGTTCAAACATGCCGAAGTTCATTCTAATAATAAATATATAGTTATATAAACCCAGTGCATTTAAGCAAGTAATTATTTCAAGTCCTATAGAAATTTCTTTATATGTCGGTTCAAAAGTGCCTGTGACTGTGTCCATAAATGCAGGTCCCAAACGATAGAATAACCGACTACATTAATTATAGGCCAAAACTTTTGTGCAGAAAAGGAAGGCTGCCGAGCTCCGCACTTGCTTCAGGCTTGGAACCACAAGGACGAATCCACCTTCGTTTTCTGTGTATGTTCGTGCATGTGTTTGTGTGTGTGTGTGAGTGTAACTATGTAGATATGCAAAACTGTAAAAATTATAAGAAATGTTAACTCCCCCTCTCCCCCACCAGACCCTCTTCCTGGCTAAGGCAATATTGGTAATCCCTTATACCCCTGTCACACGGCCACCACCAAACTCCGTTGAACACCGTCAACGTAAATCTCCCCTAGGGGGGTTTGACGGAGAAGGAGTTGTGGCAGTGTCACACGGCAATGACAAGGTTGTAACACTTGCCGCGAGGGGGCTCAGCTGGCGCTGTTTGATTTTCTGAAAAGTATTCTAATTTCATCTCTATTGATTTTTTGTGAATCCTCGTTATGCGGTTTTTACAAAAAAGCACAATTAGGTAGGTATGCGACTAACAAACCATTAAAATAATTTCAAATAAAAACGCATTTGCTAAATGTAGCGATGCTGCTAGTGATGCTGGCCACATTGTGCGTTCAGTTGTTTTGTTGCTTGTGTACATGCCCGGAACTATAGTGAACTAGAAGTACTAGTTCACTATACCAGTTCACTATACCCGGAACGAAAGTTCTAGTTCACTATACCCGGAACGAAAGTTCTTATGCTTCCTTGCCTCGCGAGCGCACATTTTGTGTTCCTCAGCCATGAGTGACACAGCGGACGACGTGAGAAAGTGGTATGATATTGCGCTGGTAATGACGTTGATCGGCTGGCGCCAGCCGGCCCGACTCGCGAGGCACGGTGTGTAGCAACGCAGGATCTAGTAACGTTGGTGTGTAGGGCATCGGTGTTGAGAGTGAGTAAACTCTGGCGGGCGTAAATATATGTAAACAAACACGCATTGTGAATGAGTACTACAACGAAAGAACGTTTAATATTGCCGAAATGTATTATTCTTTCACTGCGGCCACTTAGTGCTCGAAATTTTTCTCTGGCCTCTAGATTGCTGGGGACGAGAGTACCTCGTTTCGCTGCCAAGGGAGATCGTTCAACGCCCTTTGCGAAATGCTCCGTTTACCTTCGTTTGCGTAAGGGTGGCCGTGTGACACGGACCGCATCTTCGTTGTCGTAAGGACGAGGGAGTTAAACGGCCTTCACGGGTGCCCGTGTGACAGGGGTATTAGTTGATAATGTTGGTACTTCCAAAGCGAAATTGGTAATCCCAGTGTTGATAATTACTTGTTGGTAATCCACGGTGAACCTGAAAACAGTTTGCATAATTTAAGCAATAATGGTAACCGTGGCAATGATCGTGATATAGATGACGATTATCGATGTAAGGCGTAAGGAAAGATGCCTTATGAACACGTCATTTTTTATAGGAGCGCTTACGGCAACCAACTATCCGTGCTCATGTGTCACATCTGCTGTATCATCATAGGCCGAGATTAATCATTTTAGTCGTCTTCCGATAGTGTAATGTATACTTGGAATTAGTCGTAGCACACGTTATATTTTTTCATAAGCATATGTTCTCCGCCATTCTTTTTCCAGCGAAAGCATGCCCCGACTTTCCTCACTATGATTTGTCAACATGGTGAGGCAAGCTTAGTGGTGTTGTCCTGTCCAACCGCGTTTATCGTCATAACGTCAGCAGTACTTAACAAGGCTTATCTTGGCTTGTGCTGACCCAGTGATGGCTACTGTTAGCTAATTGTGCTAAGTTATATCTAACGTCGGCTTGGGCTACTGTACAAGGGTAACCTGTTGGGCTGCTCGTAGACAAGCTCGAGTACTCCCGGCAATGGCGGACGCCTTTATGAGGAAACTTGATGCAACAACACCTGTGCGCTGATCCACGTGCACGTTAAAGAACCTAAGGGCCTCAAAGGTAACCAGAGAGTGAGTGTGAGAGAGAGAGGGATGGTATGAAGAAAGACAGAGAGGTCAACCAAAGATTTCACCGCTACCATGTGCATCGCCATCATGTTGTGGTCTTGGCAGTTATGAAACCCTTGTTTTTTAAAAACGTTAGCTAATGCAGGCTCATGTTAGCAAAAGGATTGCTACAACCGTCTAGTGCTATCTCTATCATATTCAAGTGTCATCTTTTGTTTGCTACCCACTGGCATTAGCACGGGAATCACAGTTCACCACCGATCCCACCAGTTCAACCTCAGTTCAATAAAGATAGCTTCTTCTTGCCCAAGTGGCTTCTTTCTAACGTTCTTCCTAATCCACTCTCATTTCTTTCTCTTCCCACTCGTGGTATCACGTGTCACCGCACGTAAACCCACACGGCTTCGCTTTCTTCACAAGCCGTGGCTCGTGCGCGTGCGCCGATCTCATACACCGTCTCCTCCTCCAGAGTGAAGAGCAGGGTTCGCCGCGCGGCGCCAAGAATGTCCAAGCGTCCGTCGTCGTCCATCGTGCAGAATGTCAACGAAGGCATTTCGCTTGCCTTCTCTGTCGCACCTACCTGAACCGTCATACTTCTCCCTTTTTGAAAAGAAAGGGGGGGGGGGGGGCGCATTGCATCCTCCTCGGCGAGACACTGCTTCGGTCACCCCCCCCCCCCCCCCCTCGGTTCTTAAGCCTCATATCTTCACCGCCCCTCCGGCACTTGTTATTTTTTCTCGTTTCTCTCGCTTTCCGCTCGCTTCTCATCGTTCGAGTCGCGCCTCCCTTCTCGGTTTCACCTCAACACTCGTCACGGATGCTGTTTTGTCGCAGGCTGGCTCGTTCGAGTGCTCGTCGCGCATAGAAAGACGCTCCGTGCGTGCCTGGCCTTGTAGGTACAGAAATAAAGAAGGAATGAATCGGAAAGGCGGCCCGTAAAGAAGCGGGAAAGAGATCGTGAGCACAAAAGCAAGTGGACCGAGGAAAGCTTTGCGGAGTATGTTATGTGCAAAGCAGGTGGCGGATGGCGGGGAGGAGGGGGGGCAGGAGGTAGGGGTGCTGTTGCCTTCAAGAAACGCTGTCGTCTCACCGTCGCCGCTGCGGTGGTTGGTGGTAGCGTTATCAGCGTCAGCACAGGGTAAGCGACGCCGTGAAATGGCCTCGCGGACAACTTTTATGACATTTTACCGGCCGCCGCGAATAATAATGGCGACCTCGATCATTTGGACGCCGCCGCCGTGACTTCTGCAGCTCTCGTCGTCTCCTTCGTCGCTGTCGTCTGCTGTGAAGAAGAAGCAGAGAAGCGGTGTGCGCCTGGAGTGTATAAACGCGTCATCCGCTCCAGCCTGTAGTCTGTCTGTCTCGCACTCTCGCCGTATCTCGTTCTTTACAACTGCGTTTGCGAAGAGTTTTCTTTATCATTTTTCTCTTCGCTGTTAGGGGCTGTACTAGCTTCCTCAGAGCAATCTTCCTGGCGCTCTTTGATGTTCTCCTCTCTTCTTTGAATTTGGCCATTCGCTTCGCTATGCTTATGTTCCTCTTTTTTCTGTGCTTTTTTTCCTGAATAAACCAGCTTTTTTTCTTCTTTTTTCGGTGCGTCATTGGCAGTAGAGGCACGAGGTGCCTGCCTATAAGGCGCGCAGTTTTCTTTTTTTTCTAGCGATTTCTCAAAGTGCGCTATAAAAAAGGCGTTTCGCACGAATTGGTCTACACCGGAGTGCGAACGGTCCGAAGTAATTTCAAGCTATCCTAGTATCATGATTCGAGTGCCTCTGCAACCGTATTTATATATACGTATATTTGTTGGATCCCTACAGCAGCATCCACGCTGTAAACTACCATCGCAATCTCACATGGTGGCTCATTTCTGCCCTCTTATTAGCCTCACTCTCTCTCTCTACTCTTTCACTCCTCCTCAACCAATTGCAGCACCCCATCTCGGCTTTAACGACCACGTTGAGAGCAGGAATTAGAAATAGTTGGAAGTTATGCGTTTTATGAGGACGATCGCCTACTTTGGACGTAGCCCCGCCATAAAAGGTACGGTAGGTGAACACAAAAAATACGAATACGCTATGTTAAAAAAAAATTGTAAGCGACTTTAGTCGCTCAGGGCAGTTCGTACGGTTTCCGTCGAATATGTCGCTTCGTCATAAAACACGGTCGCTTCGTTTATTACCAAGATACATTACTGGCTTGAACTGTTTAGAAATGACGAGAGCAGACGAGGAGGAGGAAACGATCGAAAAGAAGCCAGACATCCAATTAAAAACCCTTGAGCCGATTGGATGCGGAGGCGAGTGTTTACTGCTCTCAGGGTGACATTTGTCCATAAAAGGCCGGTTGCTTGGTATATTGAGTTTAACGTCCCAAAGCGACCCATACGTGGAACGACGCTGTAATGGAGGGCTGCGCATATAGTTTCCAGCACCCGGAATTCTTTCACGTGCGCTGACGCCCCATAGGGCACGGGCCCACAGCGTTTAGCCTCTATCGAAACGCAGCCATCACGGCCTTGGGATCGAACTCACGTTTATCGGCTCACCAGCCGAGCACCGTCATCATTGAGCCACTCGGGGGTAGGTGAAGCAAGACGCGGCACTGTGCCTCATGCAACCTGATTGAGTGCTATAAACGCAAGCATTCTCATACGATAAGTTGTCCCTGCTGAAACATGCAGCCCACGATTGTCAAAAGAAGACTGTGGCAGCAATAGCCACCATTATGCCATGAATTCGTGGTATCTTCAAGTGATTTCACTGTTATATATTTTGATATATCTTAGGCCAACATTGCTTCTGAAAAAAGTTCTCCTTGGCAATGCATTTGTGCGTAAATGTGAATCCGACCTTAAAAAAATATATTGATGTAAGTTTTGTCTTCATAAGCTGGCTTTCTCACATAATGTCATGAAATGAAGCCTACCCACAAAGAAAAAAAGAACACTAGTAGCACAATCTAATGATTGAGGCGAGTAGTTGCCGAGTGAAGCATTCTATTTATGTTCTGTACTAGATATATGGTACAGTCACCTGAAGTTAAAACTCTTGAAAAGCAACGCGCTTACGAGGAAACACAAGAATTATCTCGAAGTCCTCATATGCGACGTGCCTCGTGATCCCATAACAGTCCAATTGACCCCTTAAAGCAGCAAAATTTAGTTTCGTGTCACTTCGAACAACATTGTCGATTAAGCGCGGAGACGTTTCGAAAAAAAAAGAAGCAATAAAAAACAGGAGACGACTAAGTGGATTTGTTCTTGGGAAGCGCAGCAGCAGCCACCTCGTGTTCTATTTCACAGCACGCCGGATCTCACGACGTGAGAGCGGCTATTTTGGGGCCCGAAGAATCGTTTGCGAAACCATTTGCGACCGTCTATCCACCTCTATCCGAGCTCGTCCACCAGTGACCTCAGCGATGCCCAACCATCTGGTCATTAGAATTTCTTTCTTTTTTCCTTCATTTTGTCACGTTTGTTTCGCGCTCAGACACGCCGACACACGACGCTAACGCACGAGTACCTTGCTACTTTCTCGCTAACTTATCGGCCTATAGGCCGGACGCTTTCCACTGAACGCCAGCCATCTTTCTTTTTTTTTTTTTTGAGTTGGTTGCCTCTCCTCTCTTCATAAAGACCATATTTGGTTGCCTCTCAGAACTGCCGTAAACCTATTTTCTGTTTTTTCGCTATGCCCTCCAGAACATTTTCCTCCTCACTTCTTTGCATCTATTTCCATTTCTCGGCATACGCGATGCACACACCTCTTTATTGCTCCCTTTCCCGCCCACCACCCTCCTTTCTCTCCTCCTATTCTTCAGAACAACTGGCTGTATAAATGTACATCGATCCACCGAAAAAAACGCTCCGTCTTAAGTGTCCGCCTGGTGATTGCTCCAAAACAATGGGCCGTATCATAACGCGTACATATAAAAAACTAGCAGAAAGGCGAAAAAAAGGGAAGAAAGGAACTACTTCTTTGACGACGCGCCGGGACATCATTGGGTGCTTCCATAACAACAGAGAGTCGGGTCGACTGCGCGCGCAGCCGGCCACAATAACACTAACGCTCGTACTTGCAAGTATACAATACGCGGCAAGAACCAGGCAACGGGTGAAACAAACAACAAAGCATTGAAGAGGGAGAGGATGCGTAAGCAAAAATAGAGGGGTTTCTCTCCAAAGGGGGCGTGCCGAAGAGAGCTTGGGAGACCATGAGAACCGGCGCCTCTAAACTGTAGCCTGCTATACGTCTCTATAGAGCAACGTTAGTTTGTTTTGTTTGTCTTTATGTACAGGGGTTGTCATTCGCGTAGCGTATATAGCCCCTCTCGAAATGACCGGAACGGCGATGCTGGCGCCACTGGCCGGACAGGCGCGGAGCACAGAAGTCGTTGCTGTGGCCAGCAGAGTGAGTTAGGACGCTTGTTGTCTCATGGATGGCACCGCGTGGTGTCTCTTGGAAGACGATGACGTGCACTTGTTGCGGAAGGCCGGCAACGTCTTGAGAAAGAGTGGGCGTCGTCTACCGAGAAAAAAGCTTATCTTCGCTTCTTCTTCTTCTTCTTCTTCTTCTTCTTCTTCTTCTTCTTCTTCTTCTTCTGTTTTTGTTCATATTGGCCGTGCTGTTTGTGCAGCGTAACGGTGGAATTCTTCAGCGAGCGAGACATCGAGAGAGGCTCACCTCACTTTGCTGTGGACTAGATGGTGTCTCGTGTGTAGACCAAGATGTCTGAGCAGAGAAAAACCGTTGTCGTTTCCTGGGCGTCGCACTGGCGCGAGAACAGGTGCACACAATAAGGAAGGGAAAAAAATTATACTTGAACCGGGTGTCTGGGCATCTGGTAATATACCAAGAATGCGACGTCATCATTTGTTTGTTTTCTTTTTCTTTGTTTTACTTATGTTTTTCAACTCTTCACCGACGCGAGCCCAAGCACACTGTTTTTGATCGTGAAGCTAGTAATGAAAGTCCGCTGGCCTAAAACGGAGATCTTGAAGAAAGAAAGAAAGAAATAAATAAAGAAAGAAAGAAAGAAAGAAAGAAAGAAAGAAAGAAAGAAAGAAAGAAAGAAAGAAAGAAAGAAAATAACGATTCTTTTCAACAGCGTTCATGCCAAAAACACGCCTGTAGTTCCTGCTGTCAGTCATGCATAACTTGGCAAGATATGCGACTGCGAATGGACGTAAACTGCGCAAGAATCGTAAAAGAAAGGTTTTATGAATCATTCACGCATATACTCGGACGGAAACTCCATGACCACGCGAAAAAGACTCGGTTCTCGGTCAACTGACCATCATCGTAGGGGACTCGCATAACATATCGTATTGCAGCGTATAAAGTCCCTGACGCAGACACTGTATAGGTGCATCGATGCGAGGAATCTGCAATTTCGCTCCCATAAATCATGCTAGCGGCCGCTGCTGGCAATTTTACCCTGTTTAATTATCACATAAACAGAGTTTCCATGCTCACGATTTCTCGTCACGCTTCTCGTACAAGTCCAGAATATTTTTGTCCCTCCTGCCTCGCAGTATATTTCTTCTAATTGCATCTTTCTCCATTAAACTTTGCGAGTTGTTTTGATCCCAGCCTTACTTTGACGAGATTTTATTGTAACCTGCCACTCTTACCTGCGTGAGCCATCACACTAGGTGAAACTTGTAGTTGCGGGAGAGTGGTGGGGGTATAGTTTAAATCAGGGAGCCATAAATCTTTAAACTAATGGCGGGTCAACGTCCTGTAATGGCGTGGAACTCGCGTTTTATATTTAGTATACATAAAACAATTACCCGCGGCATCCAAATCTATACATATACAACAGGAGTCTTATTCACAAATACTTGTTTTTTTTTTTTCAGGAGGTTGCTGCTTTTTTGCCACCTGACGCTTTTACTTTCCGGTATCAGATTACAGGCCTCGTTTCCCGGAAAAATTGTATTCGGCCGCTCATGTTGGTTGACGCAGGGAGTCAATTTAATGGCTGGAAAGCACAGTAAGGAGATAAATGAACTCTGTTTTGCATGCCCTGGGCTTGTTTTAAGAAACTCGTTGATTTAGGCAAAACACACCCACAGTATTATGTTGGGAGGTACTATACCCGCCATCTCAGACACAGGAAAGCAACTCGCACTCATCCATATTATTCGAAAGCGGAGCCTTATACCGAGAAGGACCCTGAGCTACCTCATCGACGTCGAATGCCTTGAACAAATAAAACTTAATGAATGAATCAAAGAATGAATGAACGTCACCACTTGCACAGTATGCGTTCTTGCTCTTCTTGCACTTTGTAAACGACGGTATATGCACGCGACCGCTGACAATGACTGAAGTACTGCGTCGGCCATTCATATACTTATATATGAGCCACATTAGGCTTTCCCGTACAAAGAAAACAAATGACCATATATATATAAATGTAGAAGGCGATCAGCATTGACTCCGGTCACCTTGGAACGCTCTGCAGTTGACCAAGCCCACAAGCTTTGCAAATTTTATATAAGTGCCTCGGCTGTGGTCACACGCAGTGGAATCAGCCTGATCAAGTGTTGAGTCTAAGACCTGTTTGAATTCAACTGCACTACCATTTCACATTGCGACAACCATCAAATCCCGTGGTGCGTTATTTATATACCTCACCAATTGAATTTATAAGCATCGTGATGTTAGGAGACACACACATGGTTTCTTGTACATTCGCCATAGAAGGTTCAAAGGCGATAGCCATTATCATATTTTTTTTCCTTTTCAGTCAATGTATTGATTCTCCCCCGCCCCACTCCGAAAGCCTTCTGCGTCTAACGTCGTTTAGCATTGCCTCCGGGATGCCAGGCATTGCAAGCTTTCCGCGGCTCGGATGGTTAGGCGTTGCCTCTGTGACGGGTCTACTTAAAACCAAATGACGATGTCGCATCATGACGTCATTACCACGTCACGAATTTTCTTAATGTCTGACGTCACGAAACGTCATGAGTTCGTGGGACTTTCGGTACGCCATCAGCCCTCGTGTAGGAGGCCCTTGCGTGTCACGTGACTCGTAGAGGGACAGTTACTACTCAGTCCTTGCTTTTTCCCCGTTCACGTTGACGCGCCACCTAGCGATGTGTCTTCACCTCTCGCCAAATGCAGAAATTTATTGACTTGACGATACATACGAGGTTTTCGCCTTAGTATGCCAGAGCTGTCGGTCCTTGACGAAATAAAGACAACAAGCGCACTTCGAAGCAATTAAACCAACTCAACCAAAAAAAAAAATAGGTGGAGCAAAAAAACATGCAAATGTTTGAGACAATGAAACTTTCCTGCTAAGAGGGAAGAGAGAGAAAGCCTGCTTCAAGACGTAATTTCTTACGACTATACCTAAGCCAGCGTGGCCCGTTTCTGATCATTTAGGCGAGCAGGGGGCTCAATAGAAAGGGCTGCGACCAAAGCGTACCGTGTAATCTTGCGGCTCACCGCGCGGTAATTTATACGACCGTCCTTTTTCAGAGAAACAAGAAGAAGATGAAAAGAGGAACAATCGGAAGGTTTGCGAAAGGCTTACGGCAGCGCTCCTTGCATGACCCTGCCTACTCTATACTCAAGAAGCTCTCTTCGCCAAAGCCTCCATCTCCCCTCTCTCGCTTTTCAGGATTTTTATCCTGGGTCTTCTTCTTCGTAGCAGTCTTTCTCTCTCTCCCTCTCTCTCTCTCTCTCTGTCTGTCAGTTTTTTTTTTTTTTAAAGCTCGCTGCTCGTTGTTTATAGGACGAGGAGATGCCGTGCTCGTGCACACGTGCATGCAGACGAAGAGTCATGTGCGGCGGCGAGTGCGTCGCGTGTTTATACGCTTCCAAAAATACTCCGAAATAAAAATACACCGGCCGTGGTGGCGTCGGCGGCGGCCACCGCATCCCGGATCAGTGCCCGTTTTATGCCCGCTAATAACGCCGTTAATCATACGTGGCACCTGCGATTGGTCGGTGAAAGGTTGTCCGGCCGCCATGTTGGCTCCACCGTTTGCGGAGACATGCCTTTAACACACTCTCTCTCTACGTTAGGATGATACCGTGCAGTGACACTGAAAAAGAAGAGATCGCTGGCATTTCGGTTGGACTGCCTCTCGCGTCGGTGATATAATTTCGAACAATGCAGCGTACTATAGGAGTAGGAAGAGCTGTTGAAAGCTCAATGTTGTCTAATTAAAAAAAAAACTTGTAAGACTGAATCGACGCACGCGAGTGGAAACAAGAAATCTGCGCACTTCAATAAATGTAGCCATTGTTATTTTACGTGCCAAAACCATGACGCAATTATGAGAGACGCCTGAATTCAGATGCAGGGTTATTTTTGAATACCCTGGTTTCTTCAGCATGTACTCAACTCTATAAGTACACGTGTCTTTTTTTTGTTTCTTTTTTTACTCCCTCTCCATCGCAATCCGGCCATATTGGACTGAAGTCAAAGCCATATCCTCAAAATTAGCGCTGCGCCTTAGTGACATGAATACAATAGAGATAGACGTTCTCAGTGTTCTTCATTAGTGAGGCCAAAGATGGCTTTTCAAAGCAACACTTCCGCACAGTGTGGCCCTCACGATCAACGCTCCATGCAAAGACGATTAAGAAGGAAAGAGAGGGGGGGGGGGGTACATCCCCATCTACACTTCACGTACGTCCATGTCTTCGGAGTATGTCATTTCAAGAAGGCCGAGGAGGACAAAGCAGAATCGCAAATGAAGGCATGCATGCAGCACATTTCGATGCACAGAACTAGCGATGGGGTTGAGTTAAAGGACGTGCGGTGGGCATACGCGTGGGAATGCCCTGCCGCAATCCCATGCTTTTTGGTTAGGGTGCCGGCTTATTTCAACTAATGACGGCCAGCTTTTTTTATCTTACTTTCTGGCGAGACTCTTGCCGATGCAGGGTGGGTTCCTTTTCATTACATCCCTGTTGCCTGAACCACTTCCAGTTTCCTGCACAATTGGATAGATGATCTGATCATCTAATGAAAGTAGACGATGTTTTAATTGCCCTATGCACTTTCCTTTCTCCACTACGGGTCGCACACGCTCGACGTACGCGAACAGATTGTTAGCGAAAATCACGTCGCGATAATAGGCTTACAAATAATTATTGAGCGTTCAATTGCTCCTATTGGGAAACGGTATCGACCAATTAACGAGCTACTTCGATCTGAAGACATTGATGCTCCCTGTTATGTGTAATTTACGGGTGGAAAGCATTTTGTTGACTGCGCAATTCAGTCGCGAACCACGACATCGAAGAAACTAGCGAATGTGGGAACTGAAGGGAAAGCTACAGTAGACTTTGAAACATACAGTTATTACTCTCACGTTGATATGTTTTTTTTTTCTTTTATCCGGCAGCACTTGCATGTTCGCCTTAAAGAAATTGGGAAAAGGCACTGCCGAGCTAAAATGTGTCGTAAGATGACTGACTTATTATCAACATTCACTTCTATCACTCCGAATGGGCTGCCAAGCAGTGGACCTGGGTTCGAATCACACTGTGTGATTATAGCCTTTTTATTTACTCAGTTTTTTTTTATTTCTTGCGATATTGGTTACGGACACCAGCAGCGGCGGCGGCGGCGGACAACTACGGCCCCGCACATGATCGATTCTGATCTCATAGCAGCTTTCGCTGTAAAACGCAAATTTTTCTACACCCGTTCACAAGAGATAAAGGTGTACCAAGGTACACACACCAAGGTACAAATATTCTGGACGTCTTACGGCACACGAATAATCACAGACTTCCAAGTAAATATGCAAAATGTTGGTATGCGATTCGAAAATGAGACATAGGTTACCGAAAAAAAATATATGTTATATATTTATATCACTCAATGGAACGATGTAATTGCGGAGCATCGGTCCTCATCGATCGATAGATCAATATATATGACAGCTTTCGCAATAATTAATCGAGTGAGAAGGCTGTTAGACGTATTCACTCGACATGTTGATACGTTCTTACTGTGTACTCGTACGACCACGACGGCAACCAGCCACGGTGGTATAGTGTTTATGACGCTTGAGTGCTGACCCGAAGGTCATGGGATCGAATCTCTGCCACGGCAGCCGCCTTTCGATGGGGAAGATATGCTAGAGGCCCGTTTACTTAGTTATATTTAAAAGCACGCTAAAGAACTCCGTGAAATGGAAACTTCCAGAGCCCTCCACCAAAGCGCCCTTCATAATCATATCTTGGTTTTGGGGGTGCTAGACACCAGAGATGTTAAATGATCGATTTATTTATTTATTTATTTATTTATTTATTTATTTATTTATTTATTTATCCACACTGCAGGCCAATACGCTGGCCTATGCCGGAGGGGCAAATACAAAATACAATAACAAGGCATTCACAAAAAGACTAACAATGCGAGAAGAAAAACATACAGTGCAAGACGCTTGCTTCGCAAAACAGTTTACACAAGTGATAGCAACGAAAAAAAAATCTTAAGACGATAACAGAGCACTACACAGAGCATGGGATTCACGACACAATTGTAAGAAATGTTCAACACTGATCATATTTATACTAAACATTAAGAGAAGTGGTTTTCCAATTCTTTTCAAGCATATATTTAGATGAATCAATGGGCAAACGTTATATATATATATATATATATATATATATATATATATATATATATATATATATATATATATATATATATATATATATATATATATATATATATATATATATATATATATATATATATATATATATATATATATATATATATATATATATATATATATATATATATATATATATATATATATACACTAATCGAAGGATCAAGATATGTCTGCCCAGACGCTAATTAGTCAAGTAAGAAGGGCAGCTAAAAACACACTCTTACGAGAGCCGGTTAGAAACTTTGATTGTATACTAGCGCGGCGACAACAACGGCGATGTGAGTAGCGCTGCACGCAACTAAGAACGACGAACACCTCACAACTCGACCCGGAGAGAGATGGGCAATGGAGGGGCAAACCTGTCCCTATTCGATCAGCGACGACGAGGTGTACCTGCAAACGGGGCTGCTCGGTCGCCGTCGAAAACACGCTGTTATCGACGCCTCTCTAATGTATATTTATGCCGTACGAATGGGTCTTTTCGATGCTTTTAACACGAGAATGTACTATGCCTTATCTCACGATTTGCACGGGGTGCGGCGGCTGCCACTGCGTCGCTTCTTTAAGACACCCGCTTCGACGTCGCCAGACGACGTGTTTTCTCTCTTTCTCTTCATTTTCTTTCTTGTCCCGGCTAAATATGCAGTTCAAAGCGTCGCTATATCTATAAGCACAGATTTTTTTTTTTCGCCCTCTAGTTTCAGGTTCTCGCTCTTCTTCTATACTAGCTGCTTACTTGTATTGGTCGATTACGACTGAAAAAAAAAAGTACTTTCCAGTTGCTACACCGTTTCTCGTCTCTCTTCTGTACTTCTCTTTGTTTTCTTTCTGTATGGGCAGAACGAGCTTTTCAGCTTTATCAGCAACAGTTTAACCTTAGTACGGTCGTTGTTTGCTGCCTCATGACCTTCACGTGGCTTCGACAGTCATCCGCGTGTTCTCGTTTTTTGTATTTTTTCTCTGCCGGTGTCTAACCAGAAAGCTTCCATAACTTATCAACGTGGGACCGTTTTTTTTTTTTTTCATATCTCGTGAGTATTCGCGATGTTGCGTGCCGAGGACACTTTAACAAGCATCTCGGAGGCTCGCCCGGTCGTATGCCTGAACGCGAATCTCTGAGGCACGCACGTGCGTGCTCTTTTTTTTTTTTTCCACGTATTCAGGAACGTCGACTTACACACACGCGCGAGAAAGCCGCGATTGCCAAAACTCCAGCGCTTGTTTCAAAATACGAAATGGATGTCTCGTAGTTTGGAAGACATACGCGCTTTGTGAGCAGGTGGGAACAGTACGACTTGCTGCGGAGTCAGTTCATACATTATCAGGGATGCTGCGGCCGATAAGTTTGAGCAAAGCTACGATGGATGATAAACGGTGTGCAAACGGTATAGCCCGAGATTTACGGTGCTCGAAGGAGTGACTCGTGATGACTGCAGCATTTGAACAGTTGACCTAATACCGCGGCTAGAGCGCTATCATCACCAAAGCTTCGTTATGGGCGTTTCCGTACACAAGACGCGATGAATAGCTCGTTGCCATAAACCAGAAGTCGCAAACTCTCCTCAGCCGGCGGGACTCACTTACGCAAGTATTTCCGTAAGGGCTGGTATAGGGATGGATGCAAAAGCCAAGGAAAGGAGGGGGGGGGGGCATTTGTGCAAATGGTCCGCTAACGTTACCGTTTGAAAAAAAATAACCATACCTATATCTCTCCCACATATGAAGAATTTCTGAAGATTTGGCGCCAGGATTCAAACATGTCGAAAGCTGTCGCCTAAATGACAACTGAGGACACGGATTTGTAAATGTAGTTTTCGTTCCACGGTTATGCTTCAACACGTGGTGCCCATGCCCTCAGGTGCGTCACGAAAAACGTGGCTAACCTCCCTGCATACAAATCGGTATAGCACGGAAGTCAAACGAGTACTTACAGAGGTAGTTGGGCGTTTATTGTGCATTGTTTCAGCAACAGCAACAAATTGCAAAGTCACTTTAAGAGCGGCAAGCAGCTCGAAAATAGCAGCGCACACTTCAAGCAGAAAGTACCGCGAAATTAGCATACACAGGATGAGCCAGGCTAAAAAAAAGTCACAGATCGACACTTACAGCACGCTGTTTAAACAGAAAGAAAGACGCACGAAACTAGCGCACAAGTATAGACTATTTTCCGCAAGACATCTGGGCGCAGTCATCTTGGGCTGTTCAGCTGATGTTTCCTTGTTGGCGTATTATGCGACGTGAATTAATAACGCCGTTAAAAATTCTATGCACCAAGCCAACCATTTTCATGAGTATGCGTCTACCGCATCACTGTTAGTTTTATTGTTAAGATAAAACCCAAGCGTTAACAGCCCTATAAGGCATATCCCAAACCTATCCCTAAAATAGTCTACACACAGGATAAGCGTGAACAAACTGTCACACCTCTTCTTGTGTCACGGGTCAGTAGCGTGCTCCTCTTGAAAACGCGGCCGCGGCAGCTTGCGAAGTGACCTTCGTCCTCTCTCGAGTTACGAGTCTGATAAGCGCGCGCGCAAGAGAGACCGCGATCCGTGGAGGCGACGACCTTTGGAGCGCGCCCAATGCGAGCCCGTCACGCCATCTCGCCACTGATAACAAAAACGCACTGAAATTTCGCAGCTCTGATGCCTAGTTCACACTGAAACATCCGCTTTCTACAGCGACCGAAATTCCCCTGACGCCGAAACGCAGCGTCGTTCGCACTGTACGCGCCCCGCGCCGCCGAATATGCCATCCACTACTGGGCGAATGCGGGATGGATGCGCTGTCACCCGGTTGTTGTCGCGGCTCGCAAACGCTATATATACTACGCTATCCAGTGGTGTATACTTCGACGATTCTCGTACGCAAGAAGCAAGAAAAGACAGTACTGCTTACTTTGCATGTAAGTGGCTGTATTGTAATGCACGAAGAGCAGAAAAACCACCGACGCCAGCGGCGTTGGTGGGTTCGTTTTGCTTTGCAAGACCGCAACAAGCTCGGTCACGCCAACAGCAAGCTCGGTCACCTTTTTCACGAAATACGGAGGCGAAGTGGGCACTGAGTAGGTTAAACTCGTGTTGTTTTCAACATTCAATTACGTGCACTGTGGCATAACGAGTAGGGCTTGGCCACCATTTCTCGAAATTCCTTGACTAGCGCTCCTATTGGACCGCGGTGACCGATTCGACGGCAGACGCCGCAAAAATCGGTCCGAGAGCGATCGGCGCGGAGAAGGCCCTTTCGGCGGATCTCGCCGCCGCCGAACCGGATTCAGAGCACTTTCGGCGGCCGGAATGCTCAGGGTGAACGCGGCCTGAGAACTGTCGAATTGTGTATGGTGCATATAAATGGCTTCCCGTTAGCAGAACAAGTGACGTACGCTTCGTGGCGTAGTCGTTAGCGCCGCGCACTGAGAAGCGAGAGGCTGCTGGTTCAAATACTCGCGACAAATGCTTGCCTGTTGATTTTTTTTTTTTGCAATCTTGTAGTGTGTATTTTTCAACGTCACTTCTGTGACGGAAGTCCGTCAGTGGAGCCGTGGTGGATCCCAACACTTTTGTGCAGAAAAAAAATCTTCAAAATAGTTAAGCCTATATAGCACACGTGCATACTTAAAAGAATAAAAGAAATGTGGATAGAATACAGTAATGCACGGGCCGTGGGACGCAAGTGATAGGTACAATGGGCTGCATGCAGGTTGTGGGTTCGAGACCCCTGTCATAAAAAACCGTCGAATTGTCAACCGAAGGCCTCCCTCTATTTAGTACACGCTTAACGATCATACCTGTAGTATAAGCACTCGTGGATTTATAATTGCGAAGTGACACGATGCAAGGTCATCCTCAGTTGGTGCAACACTACCAATACCAGTGAAATTATAAGACTTAACACTGAAATGACCTGCGACACGGGATCGAAGGCACGCCTCAGCAAAATCTTAAAGCACTCAATTCCCGTTAGCGCGAACTATTCCTAGCAATTGGAGTCATAGGCTTGCGCAAAGGGGTAAAGGGTGCGCTTAACTTAATCTGGGGATATAAGTCAGTCCTAAATCTTCACTCAGTCAATCTTGTGCAGTCGTTTTTTTTAATGTACGTACATGATATAGGCATGTATGGTTTCTGACAATACTGGTGGCTGAGAGCTCCTAATGCGGCATCAAACGACGGTTACTTCTAACATCTACCTCTGGAAAGGCAGGAACCAAAAACAGGTCATTGATTCGTCTAGATTTCGACTGCAACGCAAACTTGTTTCCTTTCGAACAGGCTCAAAGGGAAGGGGGCAGTTGTAGTGAAACTTCGCCCCTCTTCTCTCTAATTGAGAACCCAGGAACCCAGCGCAGGCATTATATATATATATATATATATATATATATATATATATATATATATATATATATATATATATAATATATATATATATATATATATATATATATATATATATATATATATATATATATATATATATAAAGAACACAAGCGAGTACACGTACGAAAGAGCAATACTTTTATGCCTTTCGTACGTGTACTCACTTGTGTTCTTTATACGTACCAGACCCCTTGAACTTCCTGCTGAATATATATATATATATATATATATATATATATATATATATATATATATATATATACAACAGACAATAATGCAAGAAAAGTATAGGGGAAGCTACTGAAGCTACTGGATCAAATTGTACTGTAAATGTGAAGAAAGAAAAGTGGGTGAAAAGATAACTTGCCGTTGGCAGAAACCGAACCTGGGACATTAAAATAACAGGTTCTATGCTCTACCACTGAGCTACCACGGCGGCTATCCTCCCGGCCACTTTATTGGGTATATATGCAAATTTTAAACGTGGGAGTGTCAGTCAGCGCCACCAGTAGCCCCTCGTATAGAACTTGGTGCCTTTAGAATATATATATATATATATATATATATATATATATATATATATATATATATATATATATATATATATATATATATGTGTGTGTGTGTGTGTGTGTGTGTGTGTGTGTGTGTGTGTGCGTGTGTGTGTGTGTGTGTGTGTGTGTGTGTGGTAGGAAGAAATGCAGGAAGGTGTAAGGGGCCCTTGCGCTCACAGTAAGAACCCCGAAAACTCCTAAATATTGAAGTGCCCAGCAAATTTGGCGTAGGGCCATCGTATGCATCACGCCTGCCAGCAAGGGACAGTACAGTTACGCCATCATTTCTCAAACAGCAGAAGCGGTATCGAGTGAATCGGGAGTATTATACGTACACCGATGAGCATAAGAGCCCCACATTAACCGAACACACAGATCAACATTGCTGTTAAGCTAGGACAGTCCTCTGGAGACTCGGATCCGAGGGGGCAAAGAGAAGGGTGAGGGAGGAGGGTGAGACCTTGCGACAAGCGAGTACCCGGGGTCTCAGCAAACGAGACTCGCGCGACTGGCACGACATAGCGGGGGAATAGAGGGAGAGGACGGGGGACGAAGAGCCACAAGGCTATTTCGAGTCATTAAGACAGCTTAGTGCTCCGCAGACCTTGCGTCCGAGTCCTTAGCCTGCCTCGGCAGACGCCAGTGCCGCGCGTGCGGGGTCCGAGGCGTCGTCTTTAGGTACCCTCGAAACTCTGATATAGCTCGCAACGTGGCCCTGAGCTGAGGATAAATAAGCGCAAACACAAAGGGGCTCAGAAGAGGAGGCTGCGCCGAAGACACCTTGATGTAACTCCTTAATCCCTTCCTAATCCTACGAAACTTGTAGCTCCCCCCCCCCCCTTTTACTGATTACCCTCCCCTCTTAGCGAACCTCTCTGGATGCTGTGGGAGCCACGAGCTGCAGTGTGTTGCAAGCGCAGTCGCAACCTGGTTATTTTCTTTCGGCACTGCCGAGGACCAAGCCGCAGTGGTCGCCGCAGGCACTTGCTTATTGATGCAGTCCAAGCGGTGCCTAATGGGATGGTGGCTTTGTGCGATTGGGTTGAGGTGGGGGAAAAGGGACTCCGCGTACAAACGACCGCTTGATTGCCGGGGGATCAGTGTGGCGATGCACATCTTCTCCCCCCTTTCCCTCTACTTCTTCCCTTCCTCGGCTGTCGTCTTCTTACGTGGACTATACAAGGACGAGTGTTATGACTTTGTGGTTGAGTATCCATTATGGCGATGCTGATGACGGTGGACATAAAAGGAGAGCTGCGTTGGAGACGTAGAGTAGGGCCGGGCGTAGAAATTGAAGGCATATAAGGAAGTCCCATCCTAGAGACATCTCGCTGCTCTATAGGGAAATTGCGTCCCGTTTTGCGCGAGGCCGATTTTCGGTCGACCCATCATTACGGTGCGCTGATCGCCGTGCGTTGGCTCCATTTATGTTTTGTGGTGGCTGTTTTTTATTCACGTAACTGTATACCCCGTTTACAAAGCCTTTTAAATCACTTTTGATATACCCTGCGGGGGATATCGGGCGGTCATTGCCAATTTACGTAAGCCTGGTAGTTACAGAAAGATGGAACTGAAGACACACGCGATGCGTGACAGTTTGCTCTTATATTCACGCAATTTTATTTACTGCGCTATCATGAAAGGGCAGTTATTCACTGAGCGGGAGACAAGTAGTCGTCCCAGAATGGCATTTATTATTGAGACGCAAAACAGCATTGTGTATTTCCTCTTGTTAACAGCGGCGCTGTTCCAGGTCTTGACCAGACGGCAGATGAGCATCATAGGAAGTCACATTTCGGTGTCCAGATACGTCCATTGAGCGTGAAATTGCCTTCTCAGTCAAAGCGGGGGCACCATTGAAACAGAGAAGTGCGGCGCCAGCGTAAACAGGGCCTAAAATGAAGTCGTTGTAGCAGGGGTGGCTGTGGATTATGACAGGCCCGTTCTAGTGTAAATCTACTCTGCGAGTATTGTGATAATTGCATAGTATTGTGCTTTTGAAGCCATCTTGGAGGATAATGCCACCGACATTGCGATACTAACTGAAACAGGGCAAACTTCTTCGATTAATGACGAAGAACTACTACAGGATAACACATCATACCACGTCTACAGACTTGGTCGGACCGGGCGTAGGGGTGGTGGTGTACTAATCTTTGTCAAAGGTGTTTTGCCTTTCTTCCATGCTTAAATTGGCACTAGTCATGAATTTCTTTGCGTAAATATACCATTTTCTTCTTGTGTAAACATACTTATAGCGTGTTGTCGAGCCCCTGACTCCGACATCGTGTTTATTTATGACCTTCATTCCATCATGCTTGATATTTACTGTGGCTTTCCTCGTGCCAATTAGTTCATTTGTGGTGACTTCAATTTTTCCCGACATCAACTGGAATAACCTGTCCACACCATCCCGTGACTCCAAAGTTTTTCTGGATTTCGTACTAATGCTCAATTTCACCCAAGCAGTCAATACACCGACACGTGGCGGTAATATTCTTGATTTGGTTCTATCTTCGAAGCCTGATCTCATTCAATCGTTATCGTGCATAAATGGGCTAAGCGACCACACAACTGTTCTGTTCGACATGCGCATTCCTATTCTTCGTCGATTACCCACGATAAAATATATTAAAGATTACACAAAAGCAAACTTCACTTGCATCAACACCGATCTTGAAAGGCTTCTACAGCTTTTTAAAGTTTCCGCCCTCCCGAGGACAGTCGAACAAAATTGGCTACATTACAAACATAAAATTCAAGAGCTAATTGAAAAGTATGTTCCCCTCATTCGTATTCGCGGCAATTTCAATTAACCATGGTATTCTAATGTCTTAAAAAAACTTTCGCAAAGGAAGAAACGTCTCTTTCGTGAGGCAAGACACCGCACCACTGCAGCGAAGTGGTCTAAATATTTCAAGTCTCTTCATGATTACACGCGTCTTCTGCGACGCTCTAAAGAAAAGTTTTATCACCATGACATGTTAAGCATTTTACGCATTAACCCCCGTAAATTCTGGAATCTCCTAACCCCGCAACACAACCACACATATACAACTTCTTTGAGAAATTCCGACGGTACGGAGGTATACCGCAAGACCAATGGTCTGACATCATGAATACATTTTTTTTGTGTCCGTTTTCACCCGTGATGAAAATAACTTTGATAGCCCCGATTTACCCTTCCAACATTTCTTCCAAATGCTTCCAATTAGCATTACTGCCTTGGGCATCGCTAAACTTATAGAAAAACAAAAAAATATCTTTTGCCCGGGACCAGATAAAATTACAGCTAAAATACTTAAAGGCACGCTAACGTGTTCCAGCAAAATATTAGAAATAATATTCACGCAAACGATAAAAGACAGTACGCTTCCGCATGACTGGAAGCTAAGCAGCATATCTCCAATATTTAAAGCGGGTAATCAGTCCGTTCCTTCAAATTATCGTCCGATTTCTTTAACTTCTATACCTTGTAAGCTGCTTGAGCACATAATATACACTAGCGTGGTAACCCATCTTGAAAACAACTCATTCTTTTTTAAAAATGAGCATGGCTTTCGCTCAGGTTTTTCCTGTGAAACACATCTTTTTAAGTTTACAACGGACCTCCGCTTAAACCTCTACTCTTCATTTCAGACGGATGTCATCTTCCTCGATTTTTTTAAGGCGTTCAATCGCGTTCCTCATCAGAGACTTGTGCTTAAACTTTCCTCCCTTAACCTAGACCCGCTCATACTGTCGTGAATACAAGCCTTCCTCACTAATCGGTCCCAATACACGGTCATCGAAGGTCACCGTTCCTCGACTACAAATCTATTATCTGGCGTACCTCAAGGTTCTGTCCTTGGCCCTTTCCTCTTTTTAATTTTTATCAACGACCTTCCCTCAAGTGTTACATCTTCAATACATCTCTTTCCTGACGATTGTGTTGTTTACCGCCGTATATGTGATGGCTCTGACCAACTTGCCCTCCAAAATGGTTTAAATGTAATTGAAAATTGGTGTTCTTTAAGGATGCTACCGATGCATCCAAAACATTAGGTTTCATCAGAAGATCCCTGTCCTGCTCACCGGCCTCAGTTCGTGAACTCGCCTACAAAACCTACGTCCGTAGTAAACTCGAGTATGCGTCTCCAATTTGGAATCTACACCAATCTTATTTAATAGACGCCCTTGAAGCCATTCAAAATCGTGCGGCTCGTTTTATAACCTCCGAATACAATTTCCGCACAAGTGTTACTACTATAAAATCATCACTATCTCTCACATCTCTCGATCTTAGACGAAAAATAGCACGCCTTTGTACTGTATTTCTATTATTCTTACTTACATGGCTCCCTGCTTCTCCCACCAATTCAAACTTCGCACCGTCTCTTCGATTCCATGAGTGTCCAAAATCTTAAAGGTTCAACCAACGCTTTCAACAAATCTTTTCTCCCGTTAAGAATTAAGATTGGAATCGGCTTCCAAATGAAATAGCCAACGAACGAAATACTGTGAAGTTCAAAATCCAAACTCATTTTACAACCACACCATCGTAATTTCTGTATAGCCAGTTGCCTTTTTCTCATTTTTTTAAATCATGCTATTAGTTGTATAACGAGTTCTGTTTTTATTATTGCCCTTTAATTCCCATTCTCAAATTTTAACCTACTTTATGTTCTTGGTCTGGCATCACCTTTGTGTATCCTTGTTCGACTCCCCCCCCCCCCTTATGTATACCCCGTCAGGGGCCCTTAAGAAAAAATAAATGATGATGATATCACTGACACTTGCACAAAATCACTCAATGTTACAGAAAATAGTAAAAGAAAAAGGAAACACACTCAGGGGGGAGGAGGGTGTACACGAAGAATTTCACACTGGTAGATTGAATGAGCTTTTACATGCGAAGCATTTTTTCACGTACTGCGGGCACATTGAGTATCTATCTATCTATCTATCTATCTATCTATCTATCTATCTATCTATCTATCTATCTATCTATCTATCTATCTATCTATCTATCTGCCTACGTCTGCGTGCTCTTGTGGTCAGCCCCTTATTTGGGTTAAACCAATTTATGGGAGGATAAGATAGTTCAACGAACGTCACTCTCTTGTCATGAGATGAATAATGTCACAATCCCACCACGTACGTCATCAAACCCTTTCCGCCAGACGTGCTGTACATACTGCGGGTGGATATGTGCCACGGGTATGCGGGTATGTGCCACAGTTTAATATCCCGGAACGGCGAAAACAGACGAGTGTAAATTAATCGCGTAAGCGTTCAGAAAAAGCTGCAGGACATCGGCAGCGTTCATCCGATGAATGCAGAGAAAAAATGCCAGGGTTCTAGCATGAATCGAACCTCAGCATTCTGCGTGGCAATCAATTATTCTACCGCAGAGCCACGCCTGGTCCCGGAATGACTCATCTAATAGATCCCAAAGTTCATGAAACGTCAAATGTGTAAACAGTACTGGCTCTCCAGTATTCCCGTATTATAACTACTACATTTATACTTCTATGAGCCAGCAGTCACGTTTGGCTAACGTCAAATGTAGTTCCGCTGAAGGGAATTTAAGTAGCGGTGTCCACGGCTATTATGCCGCGAGCGCCAGCGCTTCATACTAGCTTGTATCACTTCTGGTGTTGCTAATATCCATGTTTCTGTTGGCATCCTTGCGCAATGGCGCAACTGTAAACAACTGTTTATCGAAAACATATGCGGCTGTTGAACGTATGTCTGTGTGTGCACTTGTTCATATCTTTAGCGCCACTTCGTTAGTACACAGTCACCTTCTATTCGCATGCTTCGTATTACATCGATTCCCATAGTACGTGGGATCTACAGTTTTTTTTTTCTTTTAGATGTGAAGCAGCTCTCTGTCTACATTGTGTAACGCTGTCCCTCCGTACGAATGCGCCACGCACCGCCGACGTTGGCGCGGTCACAAGTAGGTCACGCCGCAGCTGCGCGTTGACGTCATGCTCCACTTGCAGTGCGGGCTGACGTCACTCTCTACGTCACCTGCCGCGCGCTCGCCGCGGCGCCCGCAGCTGCCTCGTCTTCCGTTCGCCCGCAACATCTGCTCCGACCGCCTCTCGCTACACCGACGACTTGTCCGTTGACGTGCAATAAACCTGACGTGCATGGAAGTGCGCGTTGCGACATGTCTGCACGTGTCACCTACAAAACGCATCCCCCGCCATCGCTTCAAACGAATCTTCCAGAGCTCACAACAGGTTACGCGTTAGCGCCGTTCAACCCGTGACGCCACCCGTACGCAACGCTGCTGCTTCGCATCCCATCAGGATTTTCTTCGGGGAGATGGCCCAAGATTTTTATTTTTGCTGCGTGGGAACTTTGTAGGAACGAATGACGAAAACGTGTTGAGGGCCATTTAATTGAGACGCTTCAGGAGAGATTGCTAAGTTGGAACAAACTGGAATTTCTTAATCTCAGCGCATATTTTTTTTTTGTTTCCCCAATAGTATTGACCTTGTTGCGAAAGACGGACCGATCCCGCCGAAGCCACCTCTGTTGCGAAAGACGGCGATGCCAACACGGTCCCAAGGCGCCACTGCTTTCAACTCCGCCGGGAAGGTCACCAGCCGTTTGGTAGCGTATGTTTCTCAGCTCGCGACTGCTTCTGCGCAGAGCTGATAAGACGAGCGGACGAGACGACGGTGAGTTAAATAAGGTTTATGTACAGCATATATACAGAGGCGTTACAATTTCGGCACTGGGGCCGACAGAGACTCGAAGAGCCGATCTCTCCTCTCTAACACATAGGTCAGCCTTTCGCCTAAGATCGCTGACTCGCATACATGTCGGCCCTCCGACATGGGGTCCCCTCGCTCATAGGAACGCCGATCGCGACGCGCCGCAGGGCTTCTTTTATTTGCACCGGGTCCAACCAAAAAGTCCAATCAGAAGCGCCGCTGGTCGTCAGGGCAGGTTCCGCCAATGGGGCCGCCGCGCCATGCGTCAGACCACCAGGCACGAGAACGCCGGCTCGCTGTCACGTGCGCCGCTGACTCAATGCACGTGGGCGAGAGAGGCGCCGCGCGTGTTCACGCCGTCGAGGTGATCGCGCCAGGTCGACTGCGGGCTGGCCTTGACCCAGATTGCCTTTTTCAGAGGCACGGTCGTTTGACGAGGACTCGCTGGCATAACAGCACCCCCGCCGCCAGACAATGCACCGGAAAGACGAGCTGCTTCCAAGGGGCTCGGATGTCAGGTGCGCTCGTTCGCCAGGTCCCTCCAGGTTCGCCTCCAGGGCCATGTGGAGAATACAGCTCCAAACTGTTCCGGGAACACATCCCATTTTTGACGACGGATCCCAGCTCCACGGGCTTGTCGCCACAACTTGTCGACCAGCTTCACTCGTCTCTTCTGACCATCTTCGGTTTCAGCACTTGTCGATGGTTCTGCAACTTGCTAAGAACGGTTCGACAACAGACAACACACGACACACGCAAGTGCCTTCGGTCACCCGACAGAACACCAGACAAAGTATAGTACAACATATACCTATCTACGTGTTTATCGGAATTTTGTTCCCTCTACATCAAGAGGCACATGTGGGACAAAAGACCCTTAAAATGACAACTCAATTTTTTTTTCCCACGTACAACAACGTAACGGATTAGAATACCACAAATTTGGCCCCTTTAGATCACTCTGAACGAGAGCGCTCAGCCCAGGTCGTGAGGAGGTCAAAATTTTGCCCCGAATCGCCAGCCAGAAACCGAAAGGTTGAGAAGTTACTAGCTGGAACGCACTGCTCAATGCACCTGCATTAGCGTTTACTTTTTCTTTTTTTTCTTTAGCGAACGTCAAAGTTGTGCTGTGGAGCAACATGCTCCACTTCAGTAACCGGCCACTTTTAGGCGACGATACCTATGCGGCACCAAGAGCGGCTCACACTTTCGACGTTGCACAAGGGAACAACGATACGGCTTGCTACTGATTGACTCCTCACCGCTTAGCTTGATATCGTGTTCGATCACCGTCGTGTCTCCGGGACGGTCCGACAACACATACCCAAACTCGGAAACAATCTTTCTCAGGTCCTCTTTCTCAGGTCCTCCTTCACTTACGCTAGGCTCTAGGTTTATCTGCTCCCGGATTACTTTCGATCCCCCTTCAATTACCTCACTAGAACTCAAAATTTCTGCTTCCTCTTCCTTTGAAGCATTCAACAACAGATTTACGACCGCTTGATGTTGAACGTATGGTTTCATCAAGTTGTAAATTTTGTCCGGCCGCCTTCCTAATTTCACTTCATAATTTGTATCGCAAGGCTTCGATAATACTTTGGCGGGCCCTTCCCAATCAACCTCAAGCTTGTTCCTTTTGGGTGGCTGCAGCCGCATTACCTGATTATCAACTTCAAAAGCGCGCTTCTTCCCCGATTTCTCGTAGTGCTCCTTCGACAGCACTTTTGCCGCGTTTTTCTGGCTTTCCACGAGCGATTCAATTTGGCTTTCCACTAGATCTTTCGTTTTTCCAAGCCTCTGAAGGAGGTCTAGAACATACGCAACTACATTAGGGTCCTCATCGAATCCCTCCCAGGACTCGCGTAGCATTTGCAATGGTGTTCTCAAACTCCTGCCATACACAAGTTCTGCAGGGCTAAAACCAGTGCTCTCATGAGGAGCTGATCTTAAAGCGAACATAGCGGGAGGAATACACGCTTCCCAGTCGCATTTGTGCTCGTAGCAGAGAGCTCTCAGTATCCGTTTCAGAACGGAATGCATACGCTCTACCGGATTAGATTGCGGGTGATGGATCGAGCTGTGCACTACTTTTATTCCACATTTATCCATAAAGGTAGAGGTAAGGCAGCTGGTGGCAGCGGTGAAGACACTACCATTGTCGCATTGGATTTCAGAAGGAAATCCGACGCGTGCAAAAATAGATAGCAGCGCATCCACGACATGAGGGGAATTGAGCTCCTTAAGGGGTATCGCTTCCGGAAATTTTGTGGCTACACAGAGAGCCGTCAGGATGTACCGACAACCTTGCCTTGACTCTGGCAATGGCCCGACTATATCAATTACTAGGCGCCGAAAAGGTTCTGTGATAATCGGCACAAGCTTCATGGGTGCCTTCCACTTGTCCGTGGATTTCCCCGCTCTCTGACAAGTGTCGCATGAGCGCACAAAGTCTTCGATATCCTTCCAGCATTTCGGCCAATAAAACTGAAGGGAAACTCTAGCCTTGCTCTTTTTTATGCCGAGATGCCCTGCCCATGCGTTTTCATGCGCCAGTTCCAATAGTTGGCGACGATACTTTTGTGGCACTAAGAGCTGCTCATACTTGCGACCTTGCGCATTTGTGTAGCTCCGATACAAAAGCCCCGCTTTCTCAAAAAAAGAAACATTCTTTTTCTTTTTTTCTAAGTTTACGCTTTCCATTAGCGCTTTAATCGAGAGGTCCTCACGCTGCTCTCGAATGAGCGTTTCTCGATCAACCCTCGACAGCTCACTCCAACTTTCCGCTACAGGCGAGAGCGTTGCAGCCCTCTCCCTCTGATCCAATGGCGCCATGTCGTCTCCCCTTTCCACGGAAACCGCGCTGGTCGGTCCGGCGACGGGCCGCTCGCGCGACTGCTCACATGACTCACGCGGAAAGTTTCCTCTCTGAGGTTCCGTCGACCCACCGACAAGGTCACTTGAGAGTTCACCGCTTTGAACAAGGTCAAGCTCTTGCGAGAGCTTCCGCGCTTGCGATCGCGTGAGGGCCATGTACGCTAAGTTGGGGAAGAACGATTTACCCTGCTCTTTGAGAAGCTGCTCTGAGTTGTTGGAGAAGAGATAAGGAAAACGATCGGGAAGCGCGGCAGACACAGCCGCTTCGGTGCGAAGCTTACCGAACGGGCCTTCAATGACAACCGTGGCGATTGGTAAGCAAGCACTCTGCTCCTCGGCGACTTGCCTGATCCACGCGCATTCTCCCGTAAAGTCGTCCGGAGACACCAATGAAGGATGGACAACATCCATGGTTGCCGCGGAGTCTCTAAGTGCTCGACACGCTTTCCCATTCACACTAATTTCTTGGATATACGGCTCCAACAACCGCATGTTCTTTTCCGATTCTCTAATTGTTGCAAAAGCAAACTTTTGCTTACAGTTTATCGCGATGTGCCCTTCCTTTTTGCAGTTGTAGCAGATTAGTGGCTTCCGTGATTCAAACGCCCGTGGGGTATCAGTGCGTTGTTTAGAAACCTCACTCGATTTTTCCGCTTCTGTTTTCCCTTCCTCTACAGTGTCCTTCGTAAGAGACGGGTCCTTTTTGAAATTACGGTGCGGAGCGGGTTTCCGTTGATCAGGTTTCTTTGAAAAGCCCTCTTTTCTTTCATCCTTTTCAACGCGCACTGCCCTGCTATGCAACTTTCGGCGAGTATAATACTCCTCAGCTAACTCTGCTGCCTTGTTTAGCTGTACTTCACCAAGTTTGTCCTGCAGCCAAAGTTTGACATCCTCCTCGATGCAGCGGTAGAATTGCTCCAATGCAACGCATTCCACCACTTTATCGCGGTCGTCATAAACACCTTCGCCCTTGAGCCATTCAATCAAATCGGCTTTAAGACGAAACGCGAAGTCAACGTGTGACTCATTCCCCTTTTTAGCATACCGGAACCTTTGCCTGAAAGCCTCGGGTGACAACTTATAACGTCTCAAGAGCACTTCCTTAACCTCGTCATAGCTCTCAAACGCTTCCCTCGACAAGCAAGTTATCGCGTCGGACACTTCGCCGGGAAGAAGAGCTAGCAGGTTCCGCGCCCAAAGAGACTGCTCCAAAGCATTTCGCTCACAGACGTGTTCAAACTTGACGAGATACTTCGCCATGTCCTCGCCTACTACGAACGGTGGCAGTTGATCCCGAATTCTAATACCGCTGACCTGAATCGTCGGAGAAGCTGCGCTAGGCGCCTGCGAACACTGTAGGATTGCCAATTCTATTCGTTTCATCTCGAGGCGCTCCTGTCTCTCGGCCTCCTCGCGCTCGCGACGTTCGCGCCTTTCAGCTTCTTCACGTTCGCGAGCTTCTCGCCTTTCTTCACGTTCGCGAGCTTCGCGCCTTTCTTCACGTTCGCGAGCTTCGCGCCTTTCAGCCTCCTCACGTTCGCGAGCTTCTACTTCTCGCCTTTCAGCCTCCTCACGGCGTGCTTTGATATCCACCCAGGCCTCATCGACTTCCTCAGCCGACACTCCCTCATCCTTCATGATCTCAAGGATCGCTTGCTTTCGTTTCGCACGGCCCAAAGTAATGCCGAGTTCCTCACAAATTTCGATGAGTTCCTTCACTTTAAGGTTCTCCATCGTTCACACTAGCCTCTTGCTGTTTGCCCCTGTTAAGAATCTACTTGCCGTACCCACTATAAGCCTACTAGCAAGACGCGCAAGCAATTTTTCGCACTCCCGTGTTTACCCCCTCCGCATTAACTTTGGTTTCAAAGCGCTTCGACTTGGCTTGAAACTATCAAAGCTCACTTCAATGCTTCACACAGCCCTTCTCTAAACTACTACAACCTGAGCTAGAGTAGTCTGGTGAACTGAGGGGAAAACATCAGGCACTCACCGCATCGATGTCGCTGACGCCGGCCGATCCCGCAGCTGCCAACCACTGTTGCGAAAGACGGACCGATCCCGCCGAAGCCACCTCTGTTGCGAAAGACGGCGATGCCAACACGGTCCCAAGGCGCCACTGCTTTCAACTCCGCCGGGAAGGTCACCAGCCGTTTGGTAGCGTATGTTTCTCAGCTCGCGACTGCTTCTGCGCAGAGCTGATAAGACGAGCGGACGAGACGACGGTGAGTTAAATAAGGTTTATGTACAGCATATATACAGAGGCGTTACAATTTCGGCACTGGGGCCGACAGAGACTCGAAGAGCCGATCTCTCCTCTCTAACACATAGGTCAGCCTTTCGCCTAAGATCGCTGACTCGCATACATGTCGGCCCTCCGACATGGGGTCCCCTCGCTCATAGGAACGCCGATCGCGACGCGCCGCAGGGCTTCTTTTATTTGCACCGGGTCCAACCAAAAAGTCCAATCAGAAGCGCCGCTGGTCGTCAGGGCAGGTTCCGCCAATGGGGCCGCCGCGCCATGCGTCAGACCACCAGGCACGAGAACGCCGGCTCGCTGTCACGTGCGCCGCTGACTCAATGCACGTGGGCGAGAGAGGCGCCGCGCGTGTTCACGCCGTCGAGGTGATCGCGCCAGGCCGACTGCGGGCTGGCCTTGACCCAGATTGCCTTTTTCAGAGGCACGGTCGTTTGACGAGGACTCGCTGGCATAACAACCTTTAGGTTTGCTTGTGAGATGAAGATGAAAAGTGGCGCGAGTGTGTGTAGAAATAAAGCGTACAGCAATATTTTCATTTAAAACATTTCATTTGTTTTTGGAGATATCATTTGCAATTTAGGTCGTATATAATATGTTAGGAGAAGTGAAGTTTGGAGAAGCAGGTTTAAAAATGAAAAAGTGTGCCTTCTTAAGTCCACAGTTAAGCTGACGGCATTTTGTTTAACCTTAAACTATAGCTGGTAGAGTTCAATTGGATAAAAATGTCACCACGATGCGCTAATAACGTAAATTGTTTGTGTAACTTTGCGAGAAATAGAAGTTTGTCGCAGGAACTCTATTCCAAAAGATCTGCGGAATTGAAGTACTCTTGCAGATGCGGCTTATAACAGCGACGTTCATTTCGTGCCTGTAAACCTTTGGACTGTGAATTCTTACGCGTCTTTACTGTCACAAGAGAGGAGAAATATTAGAGAAGGAAAGGCAGACAGGTTAAGTAGTCCAGAATAACTAGTATGCTACACGTTGGAACGGGACGGGGGAGATCTTTTTTCGAAAGAGAGATAGTAAATAGAGGAACGAGAAAGAAACATAGCACGTCACACAGCACACACAGACACGCAGTCAGTCACAATTCACTTTACTACCACAAAATGTTGCAACATTCTTATGAAGCCTAAGTATACAAGATGAATTAGGCAAGGCTTCTAGAATTAGATTTATATTCGCAATAAATTTTTTTCAAGGGCTCTGAGGCTTGCTAATGGGAGGATCCCTATTATACCGGCATAGTCACTAGCTACGCATATATGAAGTGTCTCCGGTAACGCGGGCTCGATGCTGTTCTGGAAACATTCCATCTCATATCGCAAAGGGCCCGCTCCTACGGCAGCACCGCATTTCACTCCGTTGCTTAACAACCGACTGGAGAGTCGTCCTTTGTTAGCAAACACCTCGCTCATCGATGCCAGTGGGCCGCTAATGCACGACGCCTCAGAGAAAGAGAGTGAGACTCGTGACTCACATGCAACTTCCAAATTGTCCCGCCTTCACGATACAGTGAACACGCACTCGCAATCGCGTAGGCGCATACATTTTTCGCGCTGGCATCGTCGTACGTGGGCCTGAAACAGGCCACTTGTGTTGTGTTCTGCACAGTACACAATAGTATCGCGTCAGGGGAGCGTACAACAAATGGACGCCCACTCCATGACTCAAAAAGCTCCGCTTGAGTCGCCACGGGCCGGTGAGCGAATGAATTCGAAACGACACGCTGGCAGCCGAGCCCCTCGCCACCGACGACTCTTCCTCAACTTCTTCCACGGCATCCCTATTTCCCTTTCAAACCGTTCACTCAGACACCCACCGCGCGGGAAGGGATGGGGAAGTAGGGAAGACGAAAGGGAATTGTACAAAGCCCGAAAACGGGAGCATGCTCGGAAGGAAGCGATGCGGGCGCGCAAACTTGCAGAGACAAAATTCAGACAGGCGCACCACCGCTCGGATAGAGTCGACTGGCAAGGAGAGTTGGGGCCCACTCTGTCAGAAGCGGGGAGAAGTGGGAAGAGCGGACGCGGGAAGAAACGTGGGTGAGGGGGGAATAGGGAAGTAAAGTGGAAGAGGAGGACAAACCGGGAAGGAATGGGGAGCGCTCCTCGCTTCTGCGCGAGGAAGAGTGCAATGAGTCGGAAACTCGAAAAACGCGTCACTTGGCCGAAAAACACACACGGGACGAGGCTCTCTATCTACAGCTCGCGTAAGAAAGGCGTGTTTTTTGTTTGTTTTTTAAGATGTAAGGCGATGGACGGGAATGGCAGTAGTTCAGGATAAGGGAAAAAAATGAGAAAAAATAATAAACATACGATCGATTGGGGATGAAAGAAAAGGCAGCCGGGTGTAGAGAGTGATTTCGGGAGGAGAAAGAGTGCGAGTGTGTACCACCACCACCACAAGTGAACGTGAAGGCACGGCGGGATATAAATGGCATATATTCGCAAGGAGGAAGAAGAATAGGAGAAGTGGGAGAGAGAGACGCCCTGACAGCAAATGAAAGGTAAAGAAAAGAGGGATGGCAGAATGACTGGATGTTCCCGACATCAAAGTGAGGCGTAATCTATTGCCCGGAACCAGAACATCAACTTCCGGTGGAGACGGGCGTTCAAACATGGGAACGACATCGCTCTTCCAAAGTGTTGCCTGGCATATACAGACGGGGGACCCATGCGCGAGGAAACAAAAAAATATAGGGGAAGAAAGGAATACAATATGAATGAATTCGGGTGGGTGGGGGATGTCATCAACATTTTCCGTATAGAAGGGCACGGCTCGATGCTCTTTCCGTTTGCTGGGGGCAAAAGACGTGGGATGGCAAATAACGCTAGTTGGAGGGGGGCAAAATCGTGTTCACGTTTTTCAGACAAGTTGGGCGCCAGTGATCTTAGCTGATGCATCGCTATCGTCGTATCACGAAAAGGGGCAAGATGACCCGGCCAAGAATAAGTATGTCGAACGACTAACGTGGTCCATCACTTCGCATTATATGTCTTGTTGGAGACCAGGACAGGACGTAAAAGAAAGTAGACGTGGAGATGGTTGCACTTGTGTTTATTCCGTCGACTTACTCGCAACCTAACTAGAATGTATTCATGTTCTTTTATTCTGCTGTATCAAGCGTATCTTTGTTGAAGTTGTCAGCGAAATACGTTTTCATAGTTCATCCAAGAAATTATTAAGTTTTCAAAACCAAAAAACTCTTCTTTGTGCCACGCTCGTGTCTTGTATTAAAGCAGCTTTTCGTATAGTTTTGTTAGAGAATGCTAGATTATTAAACCACTTCAATTGGTTCCGTGTTTTTTTTTAACATAAGGATGTTACCGCTGCTTACTGAACGCGTTTCTCACATCTAGAGATTCTCTGTGAAATATTTTAGGGATCATTCTCATCTTAGTAAAACATTCTCTTTATACTACTGCTTCAAGCTGATCTTCCAAGCAAAACTCTGTAGGACAATGAGGTCTACGGCATCAGCTTTTACGAGAACACCGCTGCTTATGAGGGTCAGGCTGAATTGTGCAACAGCACTAGATCTTTCAACATGTGGTGTGACTATATCGTTAGAGCGTACAAAGTCTCTTGCTCCCGAGGCACGGGAGAAATCCCCCACGAAATAAACATTGAGACGAATTTCTCTGTGTAGTTGCATAATTCCTGCGTAAAAATACGGCCACCAGATACATGCATCTAACTGACAACCTCGCTCTTAAGAGCAGCCGGAAAGCAGCTTGTGAGCCCCCTACCATATCACAGTAACAGCTCAATATTTAACGCCATCCACCCGTAACTTGTTGGTTATAGGTGTCTATACCCGTGATGGCTGAATTACGGAAACTCATGCCGAACACAAGCAGGACTTGACTACGTATACGCATACGTGTAGACCTGCTTACAGTTCTAAAAAATAATTAATGAGTAATAAATGTAACATTGCTCGTTCTAACATTTTCGGACTAATCAAGTGAAGTGGCAGTTTCAGACTGCAGTAAGACATTGATTTGTGATAGTTGCCTTGGAGAGCGGTTTTGGAAATAGGCATGTCTTGGTACAAATAAAGCCTGTTTTTAGCCTACTTTTAATGGTTCTATGTTTCTTCACTTCCTGTCTCATTCGTTTTGCGCATCTTCAATGAATTATTTCAGCCTAGTCGCTCTAAATGGTTGTTATATGGTAGTTAAGAACATAGACTCCGAAGCCAACACATCCGTTTTTGTGCAATCTATCCGGTAAACAGGCCGCAATTCAATCACCTATAGTGCGTCCAAAGGCTGACGCACTTGCTTAAGATTACAGTTGTAGTAGTGGTTCTCAGTGTTATGCTCAACCGATCCTTGTTCATGTCAGGTAAAACTGGCGTTAAAGAAGACTTGACGCGATGTTAACTGTAAAGTGCTAGCATATAAATGAAGTAAGATAGAAAAGCTAAGAAAACGAATACGTGTCCTGGCGTCAGACGTGGGTGTGCCCGCAAGCAGCACCTGTTAGTTTTTATTTCCAAGTTTCCTGGAACTTTGGGGGCAGTTACGTCAAGTAAGCGATTGAGTTTCCTTCGGCTAGACCAGTTAGGTTTACAATCCGCACTATATACGCACTCATTATACACCCGAACGAGTGGAATACGACTTCCTGCGGGCCATTCTACGTAAGACACGTGGAGACCACCACCTCGGGTTGTTAAACGAATGCTTTCTTGTATTCGTGTATCACGACGAGAATTAATAAGGTTGTGAAATGCGGAATGCACCAACCCAGCCGTTGCCGTTCGTATATGTGCGTCTTTACCGTAGCAGCACTCGTTTAATTGTTGAGGATGGCCTTATAAAATGGCAAGGTTAACAGCCCAATATGGTGACCGTGACCGAAACCCTACCCATGAAATAGTTTATATGGAGTGCTGGTAAAAGTAACGCTTTGATACCTACCTGTAGTAAAGCATGCAGCATGACTACATGGTGTGGTTTCGTTCCGTTTAACAGCGGTAGTAGAAGAGAAACGACAGCAGAGAGCGGATGCACGGACCGTCGGGGGATTCGGCGAGTCTTCCTCAAGCGACGTTTCTCCTGCCTCGTTATAGTGTTCTCATTAGGCATCACCACTCGGAGAGTGGAGACAGCATTCCTCGCCGTCCTTCCTGTGGTGTCACGCTTTCGAACAAACTTGCTCTGGACGTGTTTTCTTTCTTTAAATACGAAGCACTTCAGGAGTCCGGGATGTTGTACGCTGTCCACGTGTTGTATCGCTTGGCGTAGCGCAGGTATAGCGCAGTAATCTGTAGCTAGCCCTCCATAAGCCGGACTGGAGGGGGGATAGGGAAGGTTAAGGTATATGTAAGGCACAGGAGAAGCGATGTGATGATTAGGATGATGACGTGAAGGAGTAAGGGAGGGGCGAGAAAAAAAAGAAAACTTGAAGGACCTTTGAGCTTCGCCTTAAAGAGTGGGTCGCGCAGTGGAGCCTCGTACGCATAGCCTTCTGAACTGCTATAGCCTGATTCGATTCTTAGTGCACGCCTCAATCGTGTCGTGCGGAAAGGAAGGACTGTGCGCACAAACACTAACCGCTTCGGAGCATTAATGAACTCCCACTGCAAGCACAGTTGATAAATGCCCACTACGCGACAGTTATTCTTTTTGTGAACCTGCGCTGCGCGTCCGTAAGGCAACATGTGAACCTACGCAGCTTTTCGCTTTGTTTTGATGCTTCTGCTGCGGATCATGATTAGGTACGTCTGGGCGCGTTATAATGGGAGGGCCTTTGAAACATCTACTCGTTGCTCAATTCACCGCATTCGCGGCGCGATTCTACGCGTATCGCACGCAATATATGATGTGTTAAGAAGACTCCTTCCTCTACATGACATTCATATAGTGCTATTTATTTCTCTTCTTTTTTTTTTAGTGTAGCTGAAATATTGTGGCTCAGAGATAGAAAACCTGCTGACGACGCTGACGGTCTATAGGTTCGATGATCACTCGAACCCAGCGATTTCTGTTATTGATTTTATTTTAATCTTTCTTGATTTTTCGGCCACAAGTAAGTTCAGGATGTGAAGGTGAAGACAAAGGAAACGAGGAAAAAGGGGCCACTGCGTTACAAATGACGGTTTCCTTTTCTGCCATGGCATGGAGGCCCAGCAGGCTGCATGGCTGGAAGGCAAGGTTGTTGCCCGTGAATGTGAGCGTCGCGGAAGGAGCTTCAGCGACGTTCGCAGGCTGCTTTCGTCCTCTCTATACTTCTACGGTGATACACAAGAAAGTGGAGCGAAGGAAATAGAAGGAAAAGAGAAGGAATATGGAGGATTCAGCGTGGAAGTTTGAATATTGAAACCAACATAAAATAACAAATGAAGAAACTTTATTCCTAAATCAAGACTTGGTAAGTCAAGACTGAGTCTGAATATTTATTTGTGTATTGTGTGATAGGGTTTTGTGAAATTTGTCACTGAGTTCCTTGCTCATTCCTTTGGAAGTGGTTGGCAATAGGGGAGGGGCTCTCTATTTTACTTTCTCTCTCTCTCTCTTTTTCTGCTTCGAAATTACTGTTTGATATTAGCCCTATTCATTTTTTTATTCTGGTAGCTTGTAATACATCGGTAAAGTGGGCAGGGCATTCTGTGTTGTCTTATTTTTAATATTTTAAAATAAAACTTGCCCACATAAACATGTCAGTCAGTCAGTCTGTCTACTTGTACTCTGGTGTCTCGTGCTAAGTGCCAGTTGAGTTCCCATAATAATGTCCTAGCAAAGGGCCCTTCGACACACGCTCCTCAAGCTCATCGCTTAAAGACTGGCGCACTTCCCATGTATTTCCCAGTAAGCGCAGTTGCATCAGCTCAAATCTCTTCGGTGAAGCTGACAAAACCTGGACACGTCAAAAAAAAAAAAAAAACCTGCACTCATCTCCTCACCCCCTGTCCCACTCGAACCCTACCATAGAAGTCTGGGAGGCATCCCTGCTAGTTTGCTCAGACCTTCAGGCTCACAAGACTTTTATCAAGGGGCCCAGACTGGCATCTTCGACCAATATTGTCGCAGACTAAAGACTCCAGCCAGTACGTTGTGCTCCCGCGTTAGTCCCCACCTCTCTCGTTTGATAGGTGTTTTGCACCACAGCTACCACCAAGTGCGGACGGCAAACGAGACAATTACGACACCGTATGTCGTGGCAAAAAAAAAAGAGACGCAAGCTACTAGAATGGGAATCAATAAAGAGGTTACATTCAAAAGGGCCTCTCTGTGTCTTTAATGAATCACGTGGCCTTCCCTAGATTTCATCAGTATTCTTGTGGCCGTCGCGTGCTACACAACGTCGCTACTGGTTCCCCTACACGTAGTAAAACATCTCCGCGATAAAAGCAATTGTACGCACCGATGACGTCTCTACCAGCTTCACTGGTCAACCATATGCGCAGTGTCCCGCCGCGGTGGTCAAGGGGCTAAGGTACTCGGCTGCTGATCCGCAGGTCGCGGGATCGAATCCCGGCTGTGGCGGCTGCATTTCCGATGGAAACGGAAATGTTGTAGGCCCGTGTGCTCAAATTTGGGCACACGTTAAAGAGCCCCAGGTGGTCGAAATTTCCGAAACCCTCGACTACGGCGTCTCTCATAATCATATAGTGGTTTTGGGACGGTAAACCCCACATATCGATCAACCATATGCGCAGTGCACAAGGACGGTGATATTTATCAAGGAAGCTGTTAAGTGAAACGTTCCTTGTTAGTCGATACTAATATAAGCCTAAACACGCAAACGCTAATAGTTCAGTTCATTCTGCATCAAGCTTTCACCAGCGATAAGACCCGTATTCAATAACCAACCTCGGCCTTACCTCACGTTTTCCTCAACTTCCTGTACTTTGTAAATGCATTATAAAGGCGCAAATATAGTAACCGAGGGAAAGATAAGGACAAGACTGGTTCATGAATACTAGACTAATTTGTATATCAAGCGCAATAAAGGTAGAAAATCGATAAGGAAATCTCGAGGAAAGGATGAAGTTGGTCTGTGAATACGGGCCTAAGACTCGAATGCTTGAAACCACGTGTGCCTCACCGCAGATCAGGTTGTTCGCCGTTATCAGGGTGGAGCGTGTATTGATTCTAGTTTGACTTGTCGTTGCCCGGACACAATTTTGCCAATGAGCGACTTGATATTTCACAGTCTTCTTGCTGCCTTGCTGACTATCACCACCCCGTAACAATATCAACCATATGCTGTATGTTTATCTGTGCTCTTAACGCAGATATATGATTTCATGCGCAGCATGCATATACAATAGTTCGAAGTATACACTCAAAGTTCTGGCGACTGCGTCGTCATTGCACATCGGGTACGTGGAAATGATCGGATTATATTTTCCGCGGAAATTTCTTGCCCTCTCCACTTCTCCATCAAACAAACCGTTAAGAATATTTATCTACTTTACTAAAATAAAGGCTCAAATGCAATATAAGTAAGTTAGTCTGCAACTGCAATCGCTACGCTCTGAAGTCCAACGCGTCTGCGTATTCGGGCATACTATAGATTATAGCGAAGAGCTGTATACACTCCTCATGCTCCGCCATCCCACACCCGACTGCGCAACTTGTCTGCCATGTCTGCGCGGATCGATATTTTGAAATCAACTTTTGTAGGAGCTGCTGGTAAACTAAAGTGTATGCATTGGAATAAAAAAATCTGCAGGGGGATGTAAAGTACTGTCAGATTCGCTGAAGTTGAGCACAACCAGATCTGCGTCGCAGGGCCCCCCCGTCCACGTATCATACAATTACGACCTGCTATCTTATCTTGTTTGCCATGGAGCTTCAAGTAAATTAAATAAGCCAAACGTAACGCCGGCTTCTCATGATCAGGCAGCTGGTGCTGTTCCTTTGCGAAAGCTTTTGTTAAACAGAATAAAGTGAAAATATGCAAAACGTACACGTTGCGGACTGCCAACGACGATGCTCATATCTCGGGCGCTCTGCGCCGAATGAGCAAGTGAGGGGATGAGTGCTACAGGCTGTAACTGCATGAACACACTGTATGAGCGTACGTTGCATCAGCCTTACACGGGCCTTCCCAGCGGATGTAATTACGAAGCTTCTGCTTCAACTCTAGTAGGTGTTTTGTTTTTCTTTCTTGCTTGCTGGTAATCAAGCGTTTGCTATGGTGATGTGGGCGCTTTTTCCTTTTCTGATCATTTTTCAAGAGCGACAAGTTCACTGCTCCTATAGAGCAAACCTAGAAAACAATTGTGTGTGCGTGTGAGCCAGCAGTACCGCAGAGGTGTAATCTAGCCACTCACATTATGCGTATGTGCGTTTGACCTTGAAGATAGATTCAAGGTGCCTCCTCTTCTCCTCGCACTTACATCGTCAAAGCAGTGGACATGCGCTTTGTCGGATTGTTCTCTTCATCTGCGCACCCTTGTCCACTGGTCGGAGCGAGCCTTCGGGTGCACTCACCCCGATATCTCAATTGAAGAGAAATGATTCCCGCTCAAGTAATATGAAAAAAAAAACAGAGTAAAATTTTCCCAACATTGCCACTGTGATCCATCATTTTCCTATACACACACACACACACACACACACACACACACACACACACACACATATATATATATATATATATATATATATATATATATATATATATATATATATATATATATATATATATATATATATATTCTCATTGCATACGTACTTCTTTCTTGGGCACTGTCTTTCTGATCGGTTCCTTGATGCTTTTCGATGGGTGGCCTAAAAACGACTACTCAGCCATCAATTACTTGCACTACACGCATGTGAAAAAAAATACAAGGATAATATAGCGAATACAGAAACGGAACTAACAAAAAAAACGAATATGCCTAATCCTCTCAGTGCTTCATCGAAACTAGATACGAGGACAGATGAGAAAGAGGGAGGCACAGCAACAAGCAATAAGTGCGAGATGCAACGTCCATTCAGTCTACGCGCATTAGTATTCACGAGACGAAACCCCGGGGCTTGCGCCTCGGTGATGGAGTCCCATCTGCAGCGGTGGCACGCCAAGGAGGAGGAGAGGTATGCGTCTCGGACGCATATCAGTAGCAGTGGCGCAGCTCAGTGACGCAGAAGCATGCCGTACACGGGCACAGTAACGGAAGCACGAGCTGTGTCAACAACGCAGGGCATCGCCAAGGATGGTCGAGGAATAGCACGACACCGCAATCCTTCGCCATGTATTCCTGCTCCTCCCGCATTCTCACACCGATATATCGTTCTTGGGCTTGTCAGTTCTGTGCAGCGTGCAGAAGCGGATGCTACTGGGAAGAACATGCTTCAAGGGCCATGGGAGTCGGCTTGTGTATAGGACAGCTTGAACCTTAATTTCCGGAACACGCTTAAAGAGACTCAAGCGCATATAGCAACAAAGGTCGAAACAAGGCGGGGACTGTAGTTTCCAACGTTGGAAGTTCAGTGCTCGTTTCGTCCTTCTCCATTAATTGCGCTGCAGTATTTTTGGAACAGACAAGTACTTGCCAATGCAATGCGGCGACTGGATGATCGGCCTCTTTCTGTGCAGGTGCTTTTACAGCAGCGTCCACATCCCTCGACAGCCCACAAGGCAGTAAAAGGCCTGCTGTATTTCTTGAGAAAGACGAGTTTGTGTGAACGCCTCTACTTGGGGTGAACCTCTACACGCTGTAGTGAAATTACTGCCAGTCTCTCCCTTCTTTTTTCCTTTTTTCCTTCTCTTCCCTGTTTCTCAACTTTCTTCTCCCCTTCCCTAATCCTCCTGTGTAGGGTAGCCAATCGGATATCTTTCTGGTTAACCTCTCTGCCTTCTCCATTTTGTAGCTTCCTTCCATGTACTCGCACGCCCAACTCGCTACATTAATGCCAGAACAAACCTCAAATCATAAGTGAGGATGCTCGTGATTCGTCGGGTGTGCACTTGTAAATCAATGCACTCTCACGTAGTCTCCGATTCTATTGCCACCGCGGTGGTATAGCGGCTGCGGCTCCCAGCGGCCGACGCTAAGGTCGCGGGCGGGATGTAAACCTTTCTTAAAATGAAACGTTGTGAAATCAATTTTCTCGGTACAGGTCTCGCGGGACTGCGTGCCACCGCTGTTCTTTCCCTTTAAAGCTAAGAAAACGTCTCTGAATGATATACCATGAAGTGCACTCAACATTAGAAATAAACCGTACATACACACGGCCTCTTCCGGTCCTCGCCTATTCCCATGCCTGCCTTGCACCGTATAGCAGCGACATCGTCACGGGAACGAGTAGATCTGAAAAGTATATACCAGATGCGTCACAGTGGAAAGGAAAGCAACGACTCGCAAGCGGGCGACAAGCGGAAATGACGTTGGTAGCTGTGGGTCTCTATTGGCAATGGGTCTGGAATGAACTGGAGGTGCATGGTGGTGGTATCGTGGATACCTCTGGCACGATCGATTTTTCCATTAGAGTGACTCCCTTCACGCTGCTTCTTGTGTACTTCGTACACTGTTTACCCAGGATGAGGGAAAGAAAGGGGCGTCCAGGCGTCAATGCTCGAGCTCGGTCACACGTTCAGCACCCCCGCGCCCTTCACTGATCCATACAGTAGAATGCCAGCGTCCATGCTTGCGGTCGGTGCCAGCGAGATGCAGTCGGCGTTGGCGAAACGATTCGTTACAGCGGTGCATCCGAATATTTGCGGACTCACTGCTCGCTCTTAATGACACTGGCCGAAGCCGCGAGTGTGGAAAGCGAGCTTAGGGCGTGAAGCCGAGGGAGGAGTGAAACAGCATGCAATTCAAGCGAGTGGTCTTCGTCAACTGTGGCCTCGATTGCGAGCAGACACTTCGAGAACACTGTAGCAAACACCACGAAAGCGAGGCGGTGGATCAAGCCGGGCTGACATCTGCAGCTTGTCATTGCGTTTTCCGTCTGTGCCTCTATCTTAGGTTGTTGTTTGTCCGGAAACTTGTTTTGGGACGTGGTGGCTTTTAAGGGCAATTAATTATAAGTCTAGGGCATTCCGTCCTGTGCCGGTGCAGCTTTTTATATTCTGACTATATGATGAGTGACCGTTTGATAACTCTCATCGATACTTCGAAGAAATTCAGGGTGCCTTAGTATCTTGCATGCTTCATCAGTGCGATTCAGGCCTTGCCCGTGGTCGTTGAATAGGCACAGAAACCCATTTCGCTAAGATTCATAGAAGTGTGCCCTGGATTGCTTGAAAAATAAAAAGGGAGCAGGAGATTCCAATATGTTTGTGGGCCGCGTATGAGATAGAAGCTTCCTGTGAGGTGAGTGATTCGCTCACTCCGAATTGTCCATGTAGTGTTATATAACAGGGAGCTTTATAATAAGGCGTGGGAAGTATTTCGTTAGCGTTCATCGCTACCACACATGCGTCGTACGATATATACTGCTGGGAACGCACGTAAAGTGTAGGAAACGGTGTCTTTTGTTACCGTTTTCTAAAAGTGCCCAATAGCGTAACAGCGCTGCGTACACAAGAACGATGCGTTTCGCTTATTGAGCATACGCAGATGTACTGCGTGCACACTCTATCCCAAACGTACTGTTATACTTTGTACGTACGTACACAACGTTGTAACCGTTGCTACAAACGCAATAATATAAACGTCTCTAGTTACGGTTAACACACTATAGCCAGAAAAATCAGGCTGTGTCAGCGCAACGCTTCGTTCTTATAGCTGCATGCACTTCTTTAGCTTTCACCTTTGTGATGCAAGTAGTGCTTTGGCACATATATGAGCAAGTCAAATTTGTCTTATAGTAAACACGGCTGAAAATGTCCATGTGCTTAACAGTGGCGAGAGGCTTAGAGGAAACTGCTCAAGGGAGCTGGCGCAATCTCTTTAAAAAACATGCATAGAAGAGAACTTCAGTAAACGTGGCGCAGGCGCGCACCGGAAGTTTGTGGCTTTTATGAGCGGCAAATTTCATTCAACGTCGTGGGTCGGCTTCGAGATCGTTTTTCTTATACGAAGTCGAATCTGGGGAAAAAGTGGGGGTTTTTTTTCACCGCGCATGTTGTATGCATATTTAAGCCCAAAGTTGTTGCTCGCGCGCAAGGTGGCTTATCGGGCCGCTGTACGAAACCGTTAATAAGGAACGAGGCGTGCACGGCCCGCTGGTGTGCCGATACCTGAAGGCTAGTTAGCGCGCGACACACGAGGGAGTAATTAATGCGAGGTGCGAACTAGGCAAACTTCGGCGCTCATCTGCGCGCCTTCGCGGCCGCTGTGTGTGCAGTTATGGTTAGCGATGCATTAATCATATAAACTCACCGACATTAGCGCGCCCACCACGGGCTCGGTTGCACCGATGCGCGAGGGCTGTCGAGAACTGAATCGGGACCTTGCAAAACTTCTCTTTCTACAAAGAGACACGCCGGAGTTCACTCGACAGTGGGATTTAAAAATAGTAGAGTAAGGAACAGAAGAGAATAGTAGCGTAACTTGCAGGTGTGTCAGCGGGTCCGAACCACTCGCATGTGTGAAAGTCAGCGAGACTTTGCAGAACCTTCATTACATATGGACTGCGTGATACGTTCTCTAATGCCACATGGCATAACCTGATAATCTATATGTGCGTTGTTGAATGCATTTTCAGTCGATATTGGAATGGCCGGTGGCCCATCATGTACATGCTGCGGGTTCAGTGAAATCATCGCACACCTTTTCTGCGAGTGCACCTGCTTTAACTACGAACGAACGGCCCTCTCAGCCCCAGTGGGCCATATACCACGAAACGAAATTCGTTGTTGGCCGGTTTCGTTCATAACCAGTGCTTGTCCTATGTATATATGCTCTCTTTGTTCTATGCCTTGGTTCTACGTCGAATTTGAGCTATCCAGAATTTAAGACGACCGTCTTTTTGAAGGAGACAAAATCCTAGGGCTTCAGGGTCAGTCGCTATGAGGGCGTTGCTATACGGGCAGAAACTCGACTCAACGAACTAGACTCAATGTCACGTCATGGCACTTCGGCGACTACGCATATGTGTTGCTTTTACACAGTGATATCGGGATGGCATCGTAGTGTAGATAAGACTCTTTTCTTCCCACATCCCTTTCCTATAGTCCAAGTGCAGCCAACAGGAGATTTTCCTTGGTTAACCATTTAGAGTACTAGGTACTCTACTATGGGAGAGCATAAAGCCATCCCGTGGGCTCTGGTCGACACTTGATTATGTCGTGTCAACCGAACAAGAACTGTGTGTTTAGAAAAACTGGTTAACGATTTAGAGTACTAGGTACTCTACTATGGGAGCCACCTACTGCTCGTGCTGCACAAGAATTGTCTCTGTGTGTTTAGAAATATTTTTTATTGATTTAGGGTACGAGGTGCTCTACTGAGTTGAGAGAAAATGTTTAACGATTTTGAGTACTTAGTACTCAACTATGGGATAAGACAAAGAAGCCATTGAAGCCATTGAAGCCATTGACACATATTGACACATATTGACACGCGGATCCCAAGATTCTCATTTGTGGTACTCTTAGCTGACCTCCAATATTGTGAGAGTGAAGCACGACGTTGAAAAGAAAAAGTATGATTTACTGTTAAGAGGAATCCGCAAAACGTTCTCAAGAAATATTTTGAACTATTCGAAAAATATATTACTTATTCTATAACTCCTGATAATCACACTTAGAAGTGAATTCGTTCTTATGACCCAGGCTGTACTTAGCAAGGCTGTCATTTGTTCTTTTAGCCGTCACGCGTCACTGCATGAAACAACTTCGCCCATTAAAGGCCAACTGCATTGAATTTTAATTGGGCGGATAAAGCCTTAAATACGTAGTATATATATGGTAAGTTACGACAACGAAAGTGAAAAATCTTGCAGTTGCGTATTTATTTTATAATTGGTGCTCTAACTGCAAGCAAGCAGACGACGCGGAGCTCGAGTGGTGTGCCCCGGCAAATCGGACAAAACCGGATATGACGAATACTACAGAGCGTCGCGGCGTCGCTCCTTGTGAGCAATCCTCCCTAATGCTGAATTTCTCTTTCCTGCGTGACGCCCATTCGCGAACGGTAGACTCGGAAAGTTAGGCAGTACGATGCCAACGCAATGCGTTGCCGTAGGCTGCGCTAGTCAAGGAACTTTTAAAAATAGCGGCCAAGCCACATTCACTTGTCATGTCGCAGCGCACGTAACTGAATGTTGTAGCCAACGGGAGTTTAACCAACTTTGTGCCTACTTCACGTCCCTCTTTTGCGGAACAGGTGATCAAGCTTGTCGTTGTCGTAACCGAGCTTGCCGCGGTCTTGCAGAGCAAGACGAGCACACCAACGCCGCTGGCGTCAGCCGTTTTTTTAAATGCGAAGCATTTCTTAGCGAACTTCGGTGACATTGAGCGTATCTATCTATCTATCTATCTATCTATCTATCTATCTATCTATCTATCTATCTATCTATCTATCTATCTATCTATCTATCTATCTATCTATCTATCTATCTATCTATCTATCTATCTATCTATCTATCTATCTATCTATCTATCTATCTATCTATCTATCTATCTATCTATCTATCTATCTATCTATCTGTCTGTCTGTCTGTCTAATCAGCCGCCTACGACTTTTAGCTCTCCTGGCCGTTTCGATAAATATGTCGATACCAAACTCGGCATTGCATAGCATTATTGTATCAAAAACATATCTGACTAATCATAACATAAAAATCATGACATTTATGTCATGAATGTCATGATTTACATATCACGGTCCTGCTGCTCTAGCGGTGCTTTCGCTCACATGACATGTTGCAAAACTGGTATAGTATGGCGTGATTCCATGGCAAACACAAGCGACAGACCCTAACATGAAAATCATAACATGCGTGTCATGTAACAACTTGACATGCCACACTCATAATGCGCTGGCGGCCGTCTCGCTAGCTTCACTTATACCAAATTCGGTATACTGGGACTTGAATGGATGACAAAAGCGTGATACTGGTGCAAACATGATAAGCATGAGATGCGTGTCATGTAACAACATGACTAAATGCTACGTTCATGATGCGCTCACGGTCATTTCGCTAGCTTAACATGTACAAAACTCGATATTACGTGACGTGAACGGACGACATAGGTAAATGACACATCCAAACATGATAACCACGACATCCGTGTCATGTCACAACATGACTACATGCCACACTGATGATGCGCTCAAGGCCGTTTCGCTAGCTTCACATATGCCAAACTTGGTATTATGTGACGCCAATGGATGACGAAGGTATGTGACTGGTGCAAACATGATAATCATGAGATGCGTGTCATGTGAGAACATGACTACATGCCACAATCAAGGTGCCAATACATTTCGACGTGACGCAGTGCGCCTGCTCGTCTGCGTTTATTTCGTCGCGTCACGCCGGCGTTGCCACGCCAGGCGCCGGTCCTGCCATATACTCGCTAGCATGCGTCGCGCTGCATTGCTTTGACGCATGCGCGTTTTAGCGCGTCCGGCGTCCTTCCGTCACGAAAAGAGAGAGACGCAGTGTTGTGTGCATAACGCATCGGCGCGAAATTAAGCATGTCGCATTTCGCGCCGGTTGCCGTCGGGCCGTGTTGACGAACACTGCTCGCGCCTGGCGTCAGGCTATCGAGTGCTTGCATTTTGCTAACGTAGCGTCGCTGTGCCCAGCATGCGCGCGCGTCAACGCTACATTAGAGTATAATGGGCCCTTCATGATGCACTCGCGGCTGCCTTGCTAGCTCCACATATACCAAATTAGGTGCTACGTGACGTCCGAATGAATGACGAAATATGTGACTGGCGCAAACATAGTCATCCTGACACCCGTGTCATGTAAGAACATTACAAGATACTACGCTCGTTGCATGCTCGCATCCATTTTGTTAGCTCCATATATACTAAATTTGGTATCACGTGACGGGAATAGATGAGTAAGGTAAACAACACATCCAAACATTATAACCATGACCCGGAAGTCATGTAGGGCATCATTTACCCCCACCTCGTAATTTTGTGCTGATTTTAAAGTGACATGTCAATATTTTTCATTCGTGCTTCGCATATCATCGATTCCAACTGTACGTGCGATCAACATTTTTTTTTACCTTCATGCATGACTTCATGCCTTCATGCATGAAGTCATGCATGAAGGCATGAAGGCATGCTTTTTTTACCTTCATGCAGTACTGCTTCTTCTTGCTTCCTGCGTAGAAGATTCATATAACTCTAGACGACTAAATAGCGTTGTGGCGTTTGCGAGAAACGTCAGAAACCGGGTAACAGTGCATCCATCTCGCGTTTGCCCCCTGGTAGGTGGCATATTCGGCGGCGCGGTTCGCGTCCAGTGCGAACTATACGCTGCGTTTCAGCGGCAGGAGAATTTCGCTTGCTGTGGAAAGCGGCAGCGCTTCAGTGTGAACTAGGGGTATAGTGAACAATTAACTAGAGATAAGGGGCGCGTCCGCGATGTGCGAGCACGAGGAGCCTGGAGCAGACGATTTTTCTGTCAATTACGTCACTTCCGGTCAGCCGTAATGGCGTCGTCTTTTCTAGTTTCGGTCTCGAAAACACCGTCGTTTGCAAGTTTTTTTCTAATATAAGCACTCGTATTTCGAAGGCGACATTTGGCAGGCAGCACTACCTCTGGCTAGACTACCTATATATTGACTTTTTGCGGAGTGCCAGATTTCGTTGCAGTTGGCCTTTAAAGATCAAGCGGTACCTGAAGTTTTTTTTTTTTTTAACGCGAAACAGCTTATGGCGCAGTTCAATTCGATGTGCGGTACCTACTGAAGTTTTATGGGCAAAGTTTCTTAGGGTGTATACACTAATTCATCGTCGTCCACCGTAGCCACACCTAAGTACTCTGAGTGCTCACTAGATGGCACTGCGGCGCTTGCTCCATTTTGATGCGTAGGAGTGGGTGCTTTGGTGTGATAGCACACGGACGGATGGACGGACTTTCGGACAGACAGACAGACAGACAGACAGACAGACAGACAGACAGACAGACAGACAGACAGACAGACAGACAGACAGACAGACGGACGGGTGGACGGAGCAAGCTCCTTCATCATCATTCACTTCGTGGATATCGCGTAATTTTATGCAAGGTTTGGCACGTCTTTGATGATGAACTCGGCGAAATTGACAGAGGATTCACGGTTTACCGATGTACCTTCGGAGCTTCGCCTACTCGTCATCATTCCCCCGTGAATACGCTGTGACCTTTAGGGGCGAATCCCCTTACGCCGTGCGTCGTATGTCTCGTGTCGTCGTAGTCGGCGTAGTAGCCAGTTGCATTGCATTGCATTTGAATAAAAATGGTGTCACAGCATATCCGTGGAGTGAAGAATGACGAGGGGGGCGAAGCATCCGTCCTTCTCTGCGTCCATCCGTCCGCTTCATCCAACTCATCATCATTCACCTCGTGAATGCGCTGTGTTTTTTTTTTTTTAGATGTGATGTAACTTACGGCGGAGTTCCATTCGGCGTACGGCGTGACCGCCCTTAGGCCGCGTTCACACTGAGCATTCCGGCCGCCGAAAGTGTTCCGAAGCCGGTTCGGCGGCGGCGAGATCCGCCGAAAGGGCCCTCTCCGCGCCGATCGCTCTCGGACCGATTTTTGCGGCGTCTGCCGCCGAATCGGTCACCGCGGACCAATAGAAGCGCTAGCCAAGGAATTTTGAAAAATGGCGGCCAAGCCCTACTCACTTGTTATGCCGCAGTGCACGTAACTGAATGTTGAAACCAACGGGAGTTTAACCTACTCTGTGCCTACTTCACCTCCGTATTTCGTGAAAGAGATGACCGAGCTTGCTGTTGGCGTGACCGAGCTTGTTGCGGTCTTGCAGAGCAAACCAAACCCACCAACGCCGCTGGCGTCGGTGGTTTTTCTGCTCTTCGTGCATTACAAGACAGCCACTTGCCAGCAAAGTAAGCAGTACTGTCTTTTCTTGCTTCTTGCGTACGAGAATCGTCGAAATATACACCACCGGATAGTGTAGTAGCGTTTGCAAGCCGCGACAACAACCGGGTGACAGCGCATCCATCCCATGTTGGCGCCGTAGTAGATAGCATATTCGGCGGCGCGGGGCGCGTCCAGTGCGAACGACGCTGCGTTTCGGCGGCAGGGGAATTTCGGTCGCTGTAGAAAGCGGACGTTTCAGTGTGAACAAGGCATTACTCAGCATTCGCAACAGCTGGCCCAAGCACTGCCAGAACGCGTCCACCAGCTAGCGCGTTCCAGCCTGTGTAACGGCCTGGGTAAGACGCTGTGGCCTCTCCACTTTATACACTCTGATCAATGATGCGACGGCGTAAGGGAACGAGATTCCGAAGACGCGTGATGAACCAACGTGGTACCGCGTGGCGTGCTCCAACAAGAGTTCGGGTAACAGCAACAGAAACTACACTGAATTCATGGTGTGCTCCACTTGACTAGGACGCGTTAACGTCGAGCAAGGCGCCCGTGATGAACGGTACTTCTTCACACGCGAGGACAAAAAAAAAAAGAAATCCCGCTTTCCGCGAACCGTACAGTCACGTGACCAGTCCCATCCCACGAAACCGCGGAGGCATCGCATGCCTACAGCCGGAACGCGGCTCGCGGAATTCGCGTGCAAACTCTCGACTCCCACGCTTACGCAACGCTTCTCTGCTAGAGCACAAGACTGCCTTCCAAGATGGAACGCTGTTCGGAACATGGCTCGAAACGACGTTTGTGCACGAGGCATTTCAATCCATGGCGCGAGCGGAGCAGGCCAGACGGGGCGAAGATGGCGAGCTCCGTCCTCCATCCGCCATCCGCTCGTGTGAATCCAGCTCGAGTCAACCTACGCGTAGGGTGGCCTTGTTGATAGCACTTGTTCAGTAAGCTCTCTTGTAGCGCTCGTAAAGTACGCATATGTATATGTGCCTTCATTTTTTTCCTCTCTTTTACGTGCGCTACTACAGGAAACTAGCTGAAGACGCTGCTTCTCATGCTGCTCATGGTTCCTTTCAGTGGGAGATTGCGTATTTTTTTTTTTTAAATGCGAAGCCTTTATTTCTGGTTTTGTGTCCCTCAGTGCCGTTGGGAGATTTCTCCTGCGCAATGTAAAAAAAAATCGCAGCGTAAGCGTTAACTAGAAGCCGATTGCGGGTCTCTGTGTCCAACCAGAATGTTCTGTCTCTCGTCGCCAATTAGCAGTAACTGGCATGTTATAGTAATTGATTGATATGTTGGGTTTAACGTCCTAAAACCACCATATAATTGTCAGAGACGCCGTACAGTGGAGGACTCCGGAAACTTCGACAACATATAGGGTTTTTAACGTGCACCCAAATATGAGCACACGGGCGTACAACATTTTCGCCTCCATCAAAAATGCAGCCACCGCAGCTTGGATTCGATCCCGCGACCTGCGGGTCAGCAGCCGAGTATCTTAGCCCCTACACTCGGCGACAACTTTTCTTAACACTGAAAGGCAAGCTACGGAGGCCGAGTTTCTGCACATGTATACCACTACGCGAAGTAGTCCGTTTTGGCGCGTGTCTCGTAACGCTATGTAAAGTGACGGGGGCGCACCATCAGCGTTTCATGTAGACACAGACACCGCTAAGCGTATGAGGTGCACGTGAAAAGGACGGACTTTCTCGCGCGTTCAAAAGCGCGAAGTCATAAAATATAAATTAAAGTATATACGACTATCTTAATGGTGGGAGCTGCGTTCTATGTCAAATAGCTCCACGTAGAAAATAATGGGGGAACTTCTACATTTCACGGTGAAAATACGGGCGTTGTTTTGAAACTACATTCACTGGTGGTATACGATGCCCGCGATTTGCTCTGTAGCCTTCGCTCCGATGCCAAGAAAAGTTGTCGCTGAGTGTAGATCAGCGCGGCGGGGATGGCATGTTCCGGTAGGGAACACCGGTCCATCTCTACGTGCTTTGCGCCTCCCTATGTTTCTCTGCTGCGCAACGCCGCCACCAGTGTCAGTGTTATCGCCAGCACAATACGGAGCCTACATGGACGGCCGTTTTTAGGGTGGAGACATCTTAATAAGTGCCTTCAAGAAACTCAGCCAAAACCAGCGGGCAACGGGGCATGCTGTTGCCAGCTTCCACCAAATTCAGCATAGTTTTCTGTGCGCCGCCATTTTGGAGCCAGCCAACACACAACACCTGGGCTTTTGACAGCGACGGTTCTCAGGGTCGTGTAAGCAACCCAGTTCTCAAAGTGAGCACACGAAGAAATTCGCAGCCCACACACAAACACTTGCGACATAATACTAAGGTTACGCTGACACGAACGCAAGCGTGGCAACAGCTCAGACTAGCGAGCGCGTCTCCGTACGAACGCGCGGACGCGTCCCGTTTGTGGGCTTCCTACTCGCAATGAGTGGACGCAGCAACGACAACTTCGGTTATCTACTCATTCGCGAACACCGCGAAACACATATACGTGTGCCGCAGGAAAAAACAGTGAACGAAATACGCAGTACTCACAGAGCAAATACGAGACGCACAGGTGGGCTCCCAGCCGTCTCGCTTCTTTTGAGCCAGCCATAGCTGTCGTCGGCCAGGGCTCGCTGGGAAGCGGAACATTCGCACCCCCTTTCTGTTGTGGTTAGTGCAGAGCGGTACGCAGCATCCAGGCATTCTAAGGCTTCACCGGCAGCTTAACACGCTACCGCAACGTTCGACGCCGTATTATTGAGAACTAAACGCAACCGGGCGTAGACGCAGTGCGGGCACCAAGATGGGGCGACAGCGCGGCGTTGCTGTCTGACAACATTGTGTTTTGGCGGGCGGCGGTGCGTTGGCGGCATGTAGTGGGTCAAAGGCTGACATCACCCTAAAAACGGCCGTTCATGTAGGCTCCCTACAGCACAAGCTTTCAAAGAAGTACACCGTCTCTCACTAAAGCAAACAATCTCCCCGCTGCTTCCCTTTAACACTTGTTTTCCTTTAAGGAAAGATGATGGTTTTTTTTTTCCTAGAATGATAGCACCAATGAGTTTGAAGGAAGTAAAGAAAAAGTTTTCAGCGTCTTTTTTTTTAGCCTAGATTAGTCTACAGAGAGAGAGAGAGAGAGCTTATTAGAACAAGGCGGTTATGCCAGGTGAGTCATAACACACACAGACCTTTTCAACTGTGCTCTTTTTAACTGTGCTTAGCTCAGTTGAGAAGAGCAAAAGGCAAAAGTGATAAAAAATGTGAACATTGGCACCGGAAGAAGGAGTCGTAATGCGGAAAACACGCACACAGTCGTTTCCCTCAAGTCGATACACTGCTGCCCAGTGATTGTAAGATTATATAACGGGCCTTCCAGTAGTTGTTCACATTGTCTGAAAGCCCATTGCGGACGATATACAAATTTCGCAGTTGAGCTTACACTCGCCGACACTCAAAACCCTTCAGCCAACGAAAGCCAATGGAGGTCTCTTGGAAGCAGCTGTTAATGGCAAGCCGCAATGAACCTAGTCATATTTGACGAATCGCAAGGTGCGAGGTTAGAGGAAGGAATATAATAATATGCTCTTACAGGGGAAAGACAACGAGAGATTACATCAGTGTTGCCAGATGCTATAGAGCAAACAAACGAACACACATATAATACTCATATCAAAACAAGCCCAGCATAAGCGGGAACATAATTAATGCTCGTATTCTTTATAATAATTCTTAATACAGCTTTGCGAATGACTCAAACGCCGAGGAAAATTTTGAAGATCACTTTAGTTTTTTTTTGTATTGGCGCAACTATTAACGAAATTACATAGGTGCCTTTTGATATTTAATCTAAGGCAGTCTCCACCCGGCCCTATGCACTGACTTAGTAAGACGGGTGGGCGGGGAAGGACGCTGCGATCAACTTCCCCCCCCCTCCCCCCCGCCCTTATGGAGAACCACACATATTCCTCTACACTCAACTACTCAAACTCATCGACATGCGCGCATTAGGGAGCGTGGTGATTACTAAAATAACTACATTTGCTAGGCAATGCTAATCAGATGGTAGATCACACATACCTTGGAAATCGACGTTATGCGAAGCGTGTGGAGGGAAGATGACCAAGTTGTAATTTTTGTTATTGAGCGACACGTTACTAAATGACGCTAAATATATGTAAAAAATGTACGTACAGCCATATTGAACAGTCATGTTTTATGTAACCAGTTTCTACTTGCGCGATGGTACTGATAGCAACATCAGTATTAGCAACACGAGCAGCGGCAAGCTCATATGTAACGATTGTGCTCGCAAGGATGGCAGCTCTGAACACTGCTACATAAATTAGCTTCAGTGAATAGCAGTAAACTACAACTAACGTTAACCCGAAGACCCGGCTGTGCACAGTACATATGTAACGTTTCTACAATTGGAAAGCCAGCAGTGCAAACACGATTGACGTTTAACCAACACTGCACTGAACAGTGTATTTTCCAAAGCAGTACACAGACTTGGCGTGGCTCTGTCATAGCATACTTGATTGCCCCGCAGAATGTATCGGTTCGATTCCTGCTGGAGCCCTGATGTTCATCGATGAGCACTGCTGAGGTCAGTTTTTCTTAATGCTCCCGCATTTAAAACAGTGGCACATACCCGCGGCCGGGTATGCGCCACTGTCTGGCGGAAAGTAGGACGTACGCGACGGGATTGTGACATTATTCATGTCACGACTAGCGCATCATATTCGTCACACCTACCTGCCCTTTCATACTAATTTTGGTTCACCCCAAGTTGAGAGGGTGGTCACGAGAGCACCACCCAGACGTAAGCTGCTGGATTGATAGATAGATGAATAGATAGATAGATAGATAGATGGATAGATAGATAGATAGATAGATAGATAGATAGATAGATAGATAGATAGATAGATAGATAGATAGATAGATAGATAGATAGATAGATAGATAGATAGATAGATAGATAGATAGATAGATAGATAGATAGATAGATAGATAGATAGATAGATAGATAGATAGATAGATAGATCTTCCTTCGTGGGCATGTGCAGTATGAACCACTCTCGATACACATCAAATGACCCGTATGTGGAAACTGTTTCCGTATATATAGCGCGCTCGTGCGCCGCGCTCCAAAGTTCGCCCGCTGTGCTCGCAAAGCTAAATTGGCCCGCAGCCACTCGTCTTAGAGCGGACGTCGTCGCTGTTCCAATTAGTGAAGCCCCCCGTCCGTGCACTTCAGATCTCCCTGCGCGTTCTTTCCTGAAACCGTGAAACCGGATATACTTTTCCTTGAGTAGCTAGGGCCTTCGAATAGGCGGCATTTATAAGTTGGGCGCCGAACTGCGCTCGATGATAGGGAAAGCCACTTTCCCTCGGGAACAATATCCGATACATATTCTTACGAGGTTTATCCTCGACACTCGGCTGAAACGATCCCTGTATATAATAAGCTCGTCCGAGGCCAGATGCAGGCGCTGTCTAATTGGGGGGGGCCAGCGAGAGATGGGGATATTGAGGATTGAGGTCTTAGGCTTTGTGGGTATAGCGGAAGTGGCTGCTTCGTTTCGTTACTTCTTGTGGTTGTTACGTTCGCGGTACTGCATGCGCTCACGCTATACTGTCTCCGCGCGTTCGCAAAAAGCAAATATGCGGCCGACGTTTGTGATATCCATGAGTCGGCCGCTACGGAAGTCTCGCGAGACACTGTAAGCCGACTTTTTCGTGGTTCAGGAGATCCAGTTGTAGTACGATTCTATGGGGTCATTCGGCACATAATGCTGTAGAATATAATTTACCAAAAGGAGGTAAAGAGAAGCAAAAATTTCATTTTATACAGATACGTTCCCTCCTGTGCAATCCCTTTGTGGAATTCAGTCGCCATGACCGCGGTATTACAGTTGGCGAGGTCACGCTCGCTTGTATGTTAACCTGAAAGTCCATAAAACCGTTCCCAACAAATTTTATTTTCCATTCACATAAACTCGCGATAGCTTTGACGTGAGGAAAGAGTTGACGTCACGAAAATGGGTCATGACGATTGCTGTCACCCTGCAGCTCTACCCAATAGGCGTTCGCTGAGAGAGAGAGAGAGAGAGAGAAAAGAGGGCCAGGAAATTAACCAGATAATGGCATCTGGTTAGCTACCGAGTACTGGGAGTGGAGAAATAGGGGCAAGAAAGAGGGGGTAGACAGAGAGAGGGAAAAAAATGCACGTGCACCGATGACGAAACGAAAACACACACAGAAAGGGCGTTCTGGCTACAACCGCTCAGAAACGCCGGTCGATCGCAAAAAGTGCAGTAGCGCTTTCAGAGCCTTCTTCTGTGAAGTTGCATCTCGTCGATATAGTGAAATTCTTTGCACCGACAGAGGCTGAATATCTAATTTGCTGGGTTTTTTGCGAAGGTTTTATCGTTGTCTACTATACTCTCGGCCGTCACAAATGATGTGTCAGATGGTTTCTTTTTTGCCACAGTGGCCACAGGCTGCGGTGTCGGCCATCCCAATGCGGAAAACGTAGGCGTTGGTAAACGCAACGCCCATCCACATCCTACATAAAGGGGTCTTCTCTGCTCAGCAAAGCGTTCGCTGAAATATACACATACGCTTTGAGAATTCTTCGAAAGACAGCCCGCCTGGTCTCCAACTAGGGTCGTGGTGGTCGCAACTAAATTGGTAAAAGGGTTTTTAACAGGTTAAAGCTGTGCGCCACTGTGAATCAGTGGCTACGGTGTTCGGCTGCCGACCCAAAGGTCGGGGGTACGATCCCAGCCCCAGCGGTTACATTTTGATGAAGTTGAAATGATAGAGGCCCATGTACTGACTCTGTGAGTTCAGAGCATGTTAAAGAACACCAGATGGACCAAATCTCCAGAGCCCTCCACTATGGCGACTCCCATAACCATTTCGTGGTTTTGGGACGTAAAACCTTTTTTCTCCCCTTTATCCCTTCCCCAGTGCAGGGTAGCAAACCGGATGTGCGTCTGGTTAACCTCCCTGCCTTTCCTTGTATCTTTATCTCTCTCTCTCTCTCCCTGGGACGTACAACCCCAGATTTTCATATACGTTCAAGTTCCCCTGTAGTCCTGTGTGCTGCATAATTTACCTTTAGGATCACATATCACGACTATATTGAACATTTGGCAAATTTTAACGCAACACCTACCACATATATACAGCTTATATTCGGTCATATTCTGTCACGCAACGGGTGACAAATGAATCTTCATCAGCCCAGAGCCCCTCCATTACCGTGACCTTCATCGTATTTTGTGCCATGTCGGTAGATTAACAGCACCTGCTCCTCTTTATTTCCTCGCTGCATCGGGCAAACATTCAAAATCCGCAGTGAACATGCACTTGCTTATTCAATTGCGAGAACAGCATGACTCACCGACAGGGCGAGTTCCCCACACGCCAACCGTTGGCGTGCCGCCGGTGCGCAGTGGAACACGTAAAACAAAGTCCGCCAACTGCTGCGAACGACCGCGACCTCTCTGCAGTATCGGCAGCCTTTTAACTGTTGGCGTGGCCAACCTCATTTCGCCGCGTAAGCGGCGCTGTGCGCTCTCAGGGTGGTCGGGAGTGTGCACTCCGCACGAAAGGTAATGTCTGAAAGGTGGTGGGTGTTAAGTGTGTACTGCCCACGGGGTGTCTACTCTATCACGGACGCACTGAACTTGGTGCCAAAAGTGACGATATCGCGTGACGAGCCTCTCTTTCCGCCGTGTCCCTCTCTGGCTGGTGCCTTCTTTTTTTTTTCTTTTTGGAAACGGCACGTTCGCGGGCGATCGCAGTTGCACTGATGCACGCGTCCACCTGAAAGGTCTCGCACGTAGCATCGAGTAAATCTGTGCAGTGCTGTTTAACATAGCGAGTCTCTCCAGACCGGTTGCAGTGGGGTCCGTACACCTAGCTACTTGCTCTCCCTAGAATCTCCGATCTTGCTCCTCAGCGCAGTGCGAAATACGGGCAAGGGGAAAATTCAAAGGAATATAGAAGCGGAGATTCGCCCGTATGAGATTTTTCGACTAAGCGTAGGTTGAAAATGAATGGCAGGGCTCACTCAGATTCACTCACCAGATATATTTCGCGCTCTGGAATGACCAAAATTCGGACTCACCAATATTGACCTCAACCAGACTCACTCAGGCTTGAAAAATCATAAAAGTAATACTTACCCAGACTCACTCGGACTCAGACTCACGGCCCAATCTTACAGCGAATGAGTCGACTCCGGAGTAACCCTGCCTACCGATGCGATAAAGTGATCCCGTCTTCTTTAAGGCAGCCTTGCTATACCTTGAAGGAGGTGTGTATTTTTCCATCGCTTCAAGCTTCCATCTTGCCTTGAACTTCTCTCTTGCCCGCATTTCCCACCGTCCTGAGGAGCATTGTCGGAGATTTTAGGGAGCCAATTGCTAGATCTACGGACCTCACTGCAACGCGGAGGGACTGGTCATAACTGCGCAGATTGACTCATTGTCAGAAGCAGGGCTGCCTTGAAGAAGTCAAGGCAGCTTGTCTAAAATGTCGGCACCAGAGGCACCAGGCGTTGTACGATCTTTTATGCGGTAAGTGTTCAGCGTCGATTACCCTCGCCTTCTCATGGTGTTTACCTTAGCGGCTAAAGGGCTGCGTTTTGTTCCTCCACGATTCGAGTTCCCGTTCACGCCAGTAAAGTTTTCACGGAAACAGAAGCCGGTGTGGTGGTGCTCATGAGGGGGGGGGGGGGGGGCGGTGAAATACGAAAGCGCTAGTGTTGTTAACTTGGGGCGCACTTTAAGGAAAGGCCGGTAGTCGGCATTAATCCGGAGTGCCACGCTACACAATCATATTGCCTGACCATCATATCGTCGTTTTGCCACGTAAAATGACAGAACTGATTTCTTTTTTGATCACGTGTCGTTCTGTGCACCGAATGTCGAATTCGGGGCTGTACAGGATACCGGACTGATTTCAATTAGCTATATAGCCAAGAGAACATAGTAGAGCCTCGACTGTTGGCCGATCGTCAGCGCACCAAGTTAACCCCTTCTCTGCACACGCATATTACGTCCGCCCATGAGTGCATGCGCGATAAGTCTAAGGTAGTTCAATAAGCTTGCCGTTAATGTTTTGAGCGAATTGTACGTTGGCATGGCTTGACACGCACGATGTCCCTTGTCCTGATCACCTATTACTTAGAATGTTAAGGTGCACGCGTTGACTCAGCCAGGCACAGTATTGGCAAATTTCAGCGCAGTTACTGAATTGAACCTGCCTCAGGCAATGTGGTGCCCCACACGATTTACATACACTGACAGCGTAGAGAGATCGCCGGAGCACGTTTCGCGACGTTCACAACGTTGCACGCTTTTGGAGTGAAACAGGCTCACGGGCGAGGGTGCGTGTGTGAGGTACAGAAGGAGAACCGGCGTCTAGCGACGCCCAAATGAACGTTGTTCACGCGACATGCCGCGCAGGCATTCTTGCTTGCCGTTGAACGCGGCTGGAATGCTGGTGTAGGTGATATTTCGTCTTTGCTTCCGCTGTGCGAGTAGTGCTCGCGTGGGTGGAGAGTGGTATGATGGTCCCTTCAATGCACACTTTTTCCCACCGAATTAGTGTTTGTAGCAGCGGTAGATTTCAGGTTAGCACGATTATAGATGAATTCCGGTCTAATTATTTTGATTGCACGCATGACAAGCGCTCCGGGCCGGAAGCTAGACGCTTGTGAAAATGAACAGAGAGGGATAGACGAAGGGGAAAGGCAGGGTGGCTAACTAAGGTTTGGCTAGACTGGTTATAGTCTACACGTGAGCGTAGGTCGGTGAACTCACTAATGAGTCGACTCACTCAGACTCGCCCAGACTCAGATCGAGCCGTGAGTCTGAGTGTGTAAGTACGGGTGATTAGTGTTTTGGTAAGCTTGAGTCCGAGTGGGTGCGGCTCAGGGAAATTTGGGTGAGTTTGAATCCAAGTGAGCACTAAGCGCAAGATGTATTTTATGACTTAGTCTAGGTGAGTTCCAGAAGTTTTTTCTATACCTATGCACGTGGGGTGGGGGAAGGGGGAAATAATATATAAATATAGACAAGATTCAAGAAAGAGAACATGGGCACAAAAAAAAAAACAGTAGACCCCACGTACCATGAGAATCGCTGTTATGCGAAGCACGTGGAGGAAAAGTGACTGCTGTGTATTTTTTTACTCGGTGAAATATGACAAAATAAGGCTAAAGAAATGCATAAATGCTGTATGCCTGTATCATAGAAGTACATATGTAGTTTTTATACAAATATGTAGTCAGTGGTGCAACGATAATTGACGTTGCACGAACATTACGCCTGTTACAGGTTCTTTTTTTTTTTTTCAAAGCACTTTTTAGACCTGGCGTGACTCTCTGTTACAACACTTGATTGCTACGCTGAAAGCCTGTGTTCGACTGCTGCTGGGACCCTTGTACTCGTCCTTTGCATTCGTCGAGTCAAAGCTGCTGAAGTTTTCCACAGCGCTCTCGCAATTAAATTTACTGTCGTGGTCTGGAGGGTCGGTAGACATTCAACTACCAATGCCGGCTACAACATACGCGGACATACTACAGCTGTATCACTTGCAAAGACAAACTTTGCCCATTCCCGCTAAGGAACTTACCAAAGTTGAAGAGACCTGTTTGCGCAGACTCCAAAGCATGCATGTCGTACAGAAGTCCGGTCATGATGACCGAAATAGACCCAGAACAATTTAGCGCAATTCTTATATTCCGTGACAGCTGCTCTGACTTCTTTCACATGGTTTGGGTCTTCCAGTCTAGTGGAAACATCGCGCAATCTACGCAGCCGACGTGGGATGTGTTGAAGGCGGCTTTGTCCGGCGCAGCCCTCGTGGACCAGAGGAGCCTCGTAGAGCGGGCGCGAATGGCCGCTCAGTCCGAAGGAGTTTCGGAACAGAGACCTACCCAGCCCTATCTCGCACTAATTGCAGTGTATTATTTCCTGCAATAAGTGCTTCATTCATTCATTGACCCGCAATAAAACTACCGATGTCTATCCTCGCCTTTCTAGGGTAAATATAAACTGCCCATCACCCGCGGCACATGTCCGCGTACAGCGGCCCTTGGTTACATGCAGGTACGTGCCACAAGCGCCTAGCGAAAATATTTAAAAGATGTATCCGAAGGGATTTTCACGTTATTTATATCATGACGAGCCAGACATATTTGTGACACCCTTTTGCCTTACCATGCTGATTTCGGTCAACCCCAAGTTGAGGCGATCACAATAGCACCCATACGAAGGCAGATAGATAGATAGATAGATAGATAGATAGATAGATAGATAGATAGATAGATAGATAGATAGATAGATAGATAGATAGATAGATAGATAGATAGATAGATAGATAGATAGATAGATAGATAGATAGATAGATAGATAGATAGATAGATAGATAGATAGATAGATAGATAGATAGATAGATAGATAGATAGATAGATAGATAGATAGATAGATAGATAGATAGATACGGCCAAAGCACCTTAGCTTCGCTAAGAAACGGTTGTCGCTAAAGAAGCTCTCCAAACAATTATTTTCGTTAGTTCAGCGGCTAAGTACTATTCAGTCGTGATTACATGGGCGGTCAAACTGAGCTACAAATGTCGTTTTATTTTCAACGCACCCACCCAATCGCAATGTCAGAAGAGGTATACGAAAGCATGCATCGAACTTCAATAATTGTTCTTAAACGATTGACGCAGCACCGAAGATACTTTGTTGCATCTAATGGTTTACTCCACCTAGAAGTATAGACTCTTGGATGTTTAAACACTGATTCTATATGCGGTGCTGCGGGGTTGGAACAAAGATTCTAGGATGATACATGTGGAGATCGATACGTAACACTACCGTATACGACTACGCCATGGATCGATACAGCTGTGCCGTACTATACACAGTCATGCATCGCCTTACACATCGAGCACGCATACGTCTGTTGTAATGACTGGTTCCCGTCGGGGCTGCATATGCTGTCGCCGGCCGGTCGCGCGCTAATGATGTCTCGGAGAATCGAGCACACGTGCCTCGGTCTGCATGCAGCACAGTCGCGTTCGAAACCCGCTCTTCGAAAGGGCGTGCCCGTGCAGCCCTGCAGGCGCTGATCACGCCCGCACACGCACACACTCGTGTCGTTCGTTGTGCATGCGTGTGTGTGCACTTTCACACGACGACCGCTCGTGCGTGCCAGAGGTGCGGGCGTGCACCACTCAGTGGACGTGCGGTGACACGATCTGCCCCTTATTATAAAGGTGTACGGGCCGGGAGAAGACCGTTCGCGATTATTGCGACAGATAATGCGAAATATACACCGTGTTACGAATGACGGCGAAGCCAACACGGTCCCGAAGGCGCCATTGCTTTGAACTCCGCCAGGAAGGTCACCAGCCGTTTGGTAGCGCAGGTTTCTCAGCTCGCGACTGCTACTGCGCAGAGCTGATAGACGAGCGGACGAGACGACGGTGAGTTAAACAAAGTTTATGTACAGCATAGATACAGAGGCGTTACAAATTCGGCACCGGGGCCGACAGTTTAGAGACTTGAAGAGCCGAGCTCTCTTTTCTGACACATAGATCTACTGCTCGCGACGCGCCGCAGGACCTTTTTTTTATATGCACCGGGTGGAATCTTTGAGTAACCAAATGTCCAACCAGAAACGCCGGTAGTCGTCAGGTCAGAATCCTCCAATGGGGTCGCCGCTGGGCCGCGTCATTCTCATCAAATCCGGAGCCGCTGCACGTGGCTGCACCCAAGGACGAGTGACGTCGCCATGCATTGCATAAGACTCGCCAGACAGGAAGGCGCCGATTGCTTCGATGGGCTCGTGGGCTGAGGTGGCTCGCTGTGCGTTCCGCGACAGAAAGGCGCCGCCGCGTGGTGACACCGTTGAGTTGTTCGCGTCAGGCGGGCTGGCGTGCTGGCCTTGACACAGATTGCCTTTTTCAGAGGCATGGACGTTCGGTGTGGACTCGCAGGCATAACAGCACCCCCGCCGCCAGACAATGCGCCGGAAAGACGAGCTGCTTCCACGTGGCTCGGATGTCAGGCGTACTTTTTCGCCAGGTCCCACCAGGTTCGCCTTCAGGGCCATGGGGAGAATGGAGCTCTAGACTCCGTTCCGGGAACACATCCCTTTCTTGAGGACGGATCCTAGCTCCACTGGCTTGTCGCTACAACTTGTCGGCCAGCTTCGCTCGTCTCTTCTGACGATCTTTGGTCTCAGTACTTGTCGATGGTTCTGCAACTTGTCAAGAATGGTTCGACGACAGACAACACACGACAATGCAAGTGCCCTCGGTCACCCGACAGAACACCAGACAAAGTATAGTACAACATATACCTAGCTACGTGTCTATCGGAATTTCGTTCCCTCTACATCAAGAGGCACATGTGGGACACACGACTCTTAAAATGAGAACTCACATTTTTTACACGTACAACAACGTAACGAAATAAAATACAACATAAAGTTGGCTCCTTGAGCTCACTCTGGACAAGAGCGCTCAACTAAGGCCGTGATGAGGAAAGAATTTCGCCCCGAATCGCCAGCGAGAAACCGAAAGGCGGAGAAGGTGCTAACTAAACGCGCGGCTCAATGCGTCTGCATTAGCGTTTAGCTTTCCTTTTTTTAGCGAACGTCAAAGTTGTGCTGTTGGAGTATCATGCTCCACTTCAGTAACCGGCCACTTTAAGGCGACGATACCTATGCGGTACTACGGGCTGCTCGCACTTGGAGGTTGCACATCTGTGTAACTACAATATGGGAGCCCAGATTTCTCATAAAAAGAAACATTCCTTCTCAGGTCCTCCTTCTGGACTTCACTTAACCTAGGCTCTAGGTTCAACTGCTCCAAGATTACCTCCGATCCCCTTTCGATAACATCACTAGAACTCCTCTAAAGGCACCTCTACTCTGTATATTCGTATATTTACAGTGTCTGTATAGCTACATATGTGTTATGTGTAATTGATATTTCTCGCTTCTGTCCATTACTTTTCTCATTGGACCCTACACTAGCCTCAGGCTATGGGTCAAATCAGTGTTTGTAAACTTTATGTGACAAATGATAATAAACGTTCAATCAATCAATCAATCAATCAATCAACTCAAACTTTGTGCTCCCTCTTCCTCTAAAGCATTCAACGGCAGATTTACGACCGCTTGACGTTGAACGTATGGTTTCAAGTTACTGTGGTAAATTTTGTTCAGCCGCCTTCCTAATTTCACTTCATAATTGGTATCAGAAAGCTTCGATATTACTTTGGCGGGCCCTTCCCAATGAACCTCAAGCTTGTTCTTTTTGGACGGCCGCAGCAGCATTACCTGACTTCCTACTTCAAAAGCGCACTTCTTCGCCGATTTGTCGTAGTACTCCTTCGACAACACTTGTGCAGCTTTCGTGTGGCTTTCCACAAAATCTTTCGTTTTCCCAAGCCTCTGAAGGAGGTCTAGAATATGCGCAACTACATCAGGGTCCTCGTAGAATCTCTCCCAGGACTTGCGTAGCATTCGCAAAGGTGTTCTCAAACTCCTGCCATACACAAGCCCTGCAGGGCTAAAACCAGTGCTCTCACGAGGAGCTGATCTCAAGCGAACATAGCGGGAGGAATACACGCTTTCCAGTCGCATTTGTGCTCGTAGCAAAGAGCTCTCAGTATCCGTTTCAGAACGGAATGCATACGCTCTACCGGATTAGATTGCGGGTGATGGATCGAGCTGTGCACTACATTTATTCCTCATTTATCCATAAAGGTAGAGGTAAGACAGCTGGTGAAGACACTATCATTGACGCATTGGATTTCAGAAGGAAATCCGACGCGTGCAAATATGTATAGCAGTGCATCCACGAATGTGGGGAATCGAGCTCCTTAAGTGGTATCGCTTCCGGAAATTTTGTGGCTACACAGAGAGCCATCAGGATGTACCGACAACCTTGCCTTGACTCTGGCAATGGCCCGACGATATTAATTACTAGGCGCCGAAAAGGTTCTTTGATAATTGGCACAAGCTTCATGGGTGCCTTCCACTTTTCCATGGATTTCCCCGCTCTCTGACAAGTGTCGCATGAGCGTACTAAGTCTTCGATATCCTTCCAGCATTTCGGCCAAGGGAAACTCTAGCATTGGTCTTTTTTATGCCGAGATGCCCGGCCCACGCGTTTTCATGCGCCAGTTCTAATAGTTGGCGACGATACTTTTGTGGCACTAAGAGCTGCTCATACTTGCGACCTTGCGCATTGGTGTAGCTCCGATATAGGAGCCCTGCTTTCTCAAAAAAGGAACATTCTTTTTCTTTTTTTCCCTAGTTTACGCTTTCAATTAGCGCTGTTCTCGAGAGGTCCTCACGCCGCTCTCGAATGAGCGTTTCTCGATCAACCCTCGACAGCTCACTCCAACTTTCCGTTACACGCGAGAGCGTTGCACCCCTCTCGCTCTGACTCAATGGCGCCGCGTCGTCTCCTCCTGCTACAGAAACCACGCCATTCGCTTCGGCGACGGGCCGCAAGAGTGTCTGCTCACATGACTCACGCGGAGAATTTCCTCTCTTAGGTTCCGTCGACTCACCGTCAATGTCACTTGATGCTTCACCACAATGAACAAGATCAAGCTCCTGCGAAAGCTTCCGCGCTTGCAATCGCGTGAGGGCCATTTACGCTAAGTTGGAGAAGAATGATTTACTCTGCTCTTTGAGAAGCTTCTCTGAATTGTCAGAGAAAAAATAAGGAAAACGCTCGGGAAGCGTGACAGACACAGCCGCTTCGGTGCAAAGCTTACCGAACGGGCCTTCAATGACAACCGTAGCTATGGGTAAGCAAGCACTCTGCTCCTCGGCGACTTGCCTGATGCACGCGCATTCTCTTGTAAAGTCATCCGGAGGCACCAACGAAGGATGGACAACGTCCATGGTTGCCGCTAAGTCTCGAAGTGCTCGACACATTTTCCCATTCACACTAATTTCTCGGAAATGCGGCTCGAGCAAGCGCATGTTCTTTTCCGATTATCGGATTGTTGCGAAAGCAAACTTTTGCTTACAGTGTGTCGCGGTGTGCCCTTCCTTTTTGCAGTTGTAGCAGATTAGCGGCTTCTGTGATTCAAACGCCCGTGTGGTATCAGTGCGTTGTTTATGGTGCATTCAGACGACGGACCGAATCCAGATTTGTCGTGGACGCGGACAGCTATTCCGCGGATGGTCCGTCTGCAGGCGCATCCACACGACGGACGGTGTCTGAGGGGAAAACAGCCGGATTACCCTCGACAGCAGATTCGGGGCTCACCTGCGCCCGCTGGCAGCAGACCGGTTTGAGAGTATTCAACATGGATGCCCGCAGGAAGCGAAGCTTGGCTGCGATGTCTGTCGTGTTGTGACAAATGAACGAGTAGTGTTATTCTTTCAGGAGAAAAGGGAGTTTCTAGCAGGATATTCTTTCAACTACATTATTCCCCACTTGTAGAACTTCTAAACGTGTCTCCCGCTTTTTTTTTTTAGAAGCGGCACGTCGCCGGTTGCAGAAGTTGGAATATTTCACTACCATGACGGCTAAGAATCTCGCGTGTTAAGCGACGGCGGTGACATTTCCCGAACCACCAAAAGTGATTTCTGCATATTTAATCACCTGAGAACAAAGTCTCCGGAAACTAAGTAAACAATGCTCAAGCGTAGATGATGCCGACCAGTCATGCAGCTGTCCGCGAGCCATGGAGGACATGCCGCGAGCAGACGAAAAGTGTACTGGTTGCCACCGACCCCAAGCTATTCCGCTGAAGTACCGGCTCTCTCCCGCCAGAATCCCGATGTGAGAAACAGGTTGGGTTCATCCGTCCGCGAGCCGCGCGGACGAGTCGCGGACGAGGGGAATCACTGATGTGAGGTCACGTGACGCGCCGTCCGTCCCGCCACATCGGGATTCGATCCGTCGTCTGAATGCACCATTAGGAACCACACTCGATTTCTCCGCTTCCGTTTGCCCTTCCCCTACAGTGTCCTTCATGAGAGACGGGTCCTTCATGAAATTACGGTGCGGAGTGGGTTTCCGTTGATCCGGTTTCTTTGAAAAGCACTCTTTCCTTTCATCCTTTTCAACGCGCACTGCCCTACTATGCAACTTTCGGCGAGTATAATACTCCTCAGCTAACTCTGCTGCCTTGTTTAGCTGTACTTCACCAAGTTTGTCCTGCAGCTAAAGCTTGACATCCTCCTCGATGCAGCGGTAGAATTGCTCCAATGCAATGCAATCCACCACTTTATCGTGATCGTCATAAACACCTTCGCCCTTAAGCCATTCAGTTAAATCGGCTTTAAGACGAAACGTGAAGTCAACGTTCGACTCATTCCCCTTTTTATCATACCGGAACCTTTGCCTGAAAGCCTCGGGTGACAACTTATAACGTCTCAAGAGCACTTCCTTAACCTCGTCATAGTTCTCAAACGCTTCCCTCGACAAGCAAGTTATCGCGTCGGACACTTCGCCGGGAAGAAGAGCTAACAGGTTCTGCGCCCAAAGAAACCGCTCCAAAGCATTTCGCTCACAGACGTGTTCAAACTTGACGAGATACTTCGCCATGTCCTCGCCTACTACGAACGGTGGCAGTTGGTCGCGAATTCTCTGACCGCTGACCTGAACTGTCGCAGAAGCTACGCTAGGCATCTGCGAACACTGTAAGATTGCCAATTCAATTCGTTTCGACTCGAAGCGCTCCTGTCTCTCGGCTTCCTCACGGCGTTTTCGCCTTTCAGCTTCTTCACGTTCGCGAACTTCTCGCCTTTCAGCTCCTTCACGTTCGCGAGCTTCTACTTCTCGCCTTTCAGCCTCCTCGCGGCGTGCTTTGATATCCTGCCAGGCCTCATCGACTCCCTCAGCTGGCACTCCTTCATCCCTCATGTTCTCAAGGATCGCTTGCTTTCGTTTCGCATGGCCCAAAGTAATGCCGAGTTCCTCACAAATTTTGATGAGTTCCTTCACTTTAAGGTTCTCCATTGTTCACACTAGCCTCTTGCTGTTTGCCCCTATAAAGAATATGCTTGCCAGACCCACTATAAGTCTACTAGCAAGACGCGCAAGCAATTTTAGGGGCGAAGCTCCTTATGGCGTGGCTTGTGCGTCTCTCGTAGTACGTAACCACCAGTGGCACATACCCGAAATAGCGGTCCTTACGATTTTGACCTCAAAGGTGGTTCCGGTGAGAGATTTCTTCTGTGCGTTGTTGAACAATAAAAGATAGTGCTCAATGCACATGTTAATTGCTGCTAAGGGGGAATGAGAGACAGGAGCATTCGGCGTTTAGGTAACGCGCACGCTGCGATCCCCACTAGCAGCTATTGGCATGTACATTGAGCACGATCTGACGAGAAAGGGTTGCTACGTTATACTCGCTGGTGTAACCTCCTTGGTTTTAGAAAGGTTTAGCGAGCGTTGGGCCGCATAGCCATGAATACAGTGAACTAGTATATACCATGAACTCGAGGTGGTTGAAAGTGGGAAGTAAACCCGAAGCGCAAGCCGTAAGAAAGTGTGCATGTGCCACCTCCTGTTTAGTCTTTGAAATGTCCGCTGGATGGCGGTGCTTCTATATGGGAAATATATGATGAAAAGATGCGAGATGGTGGTACTTGGAGTGCTGAATAGATGGACGAACGGACACACAGACAGATGCATGGATGGACGCATGAACGGACGTAGACGCGGATGCATGGACGAACGCAGGAACGGACGCACGGACGGGTGGATGGACGTATGGACGGTTACACAGACGTACGCAGGAACGGACGGAAGAAAGAACGAATGGACGGACGAATGCTTCGCCCCACTCCCCATCATTCACTCCGTGGACATGCTGCCATTTTTTTAACACTCCCGTGTTTACACCCTCCGCATTAACTTTTGTTTCAAAGCGCTTTAACTTGGCTTGAAACGATCAATGCTCACTCACCAATGCTTCACACAGCATTTCTCTAAACCACTATAACCTGAGCTAGAGTAGTCTGGTGAACTGAGGGGAAAACATCAGGCACTCACCGCATCAATGTCGCTGACCCCGGCCGATCCCGCAGCTGCCAACCACTGGTACGAAGCGCACCTCCGCCGACGTTACGAAGGGCGCCATGAATCTCGCCGCTGACTCCACTGTTACGAAAGACGGCGACGCCAACATGGTCCCGAAGGCGCCACTGCTTCGAACTCCGCCGGGAAGGTCACCAGCCGTTTGGTAGCGTAGGTTTTTCAGCTCGCGACTGCTTCTGCGCAGAGCTGATAGACGAGCGGACGAGACGACGGTGAGTTAAACAGAGTTTATGTACAGCATAGATACAGAGGCGTTACAAATTCGGCACTGGGGCCGACAGTTTAGAGACTTGAAGAGCCGAGCTCTCTTTTCTGACACATAGATCTACTGCTCGCGACGCGCCGCAGGACCTTTTTTTATAGCACCGGGTGGATTCTTTGAGTAACCAAATGTCCAACCAGAAGCGCTGGTGGTCGTGAGGTCACAATCCTCCAATGGGGTCGCCACCGGGCCGCGTCATTCTCATCGAATCTGGAGCCTCTGCCCGTGGCTGCACCCAAGGACGAGTGACGTCGCCACGCATTGCATAAGACTCGCCAGACAGGAAGGCGCCGATTGCTTTGACGGGCTCGTGGGCTGAGGTGGCTCGCTGTGCGTTCCGCGACAGAAAGGCGCCGCCGCGTGGTGACGCCATTGAGTTGTTCGCGTCAGGCGGGCTCGCGTGCTGGCCTTGACACAGGTTGCCTTTTTCAGAGGCATGGACGTTCGGTGTGGACTCGCAGGCATAACAACTGCAAGGCTTCTGGGTCACGCTCGGCGCGACAAGATTCAACAGGGTGGGAAGAAATCAGTTTTCCGATAAAAGCCCGTATATCGCCGAGCCTCACACTCACATGTGTATGTCGGCAGATGGATGGAGCGAGCGTCAATGCGTGGGTCGGTGATCCCGTGCGCCCACCCTTCTTCAGGAACACAGTGGTCTTCTGCGTACTTGTATACTTGCGTATATGGTCGCGTTCAATGTTACTTGCAACACAGTCATTACCGTTTCAATGACCTTTTTACCAGGGACACATGCCGCGTTTACTAAGTAGCGCTTCCAGTAGGGGGCAGGATGAAATCCCGGAAACGGCAACCGCATTCCGACAAAGTTTAACGCTGAACAGTGGTATGGTTAAATATAAGGTACCCGTTAAAGGGACGATGCAACAATTTTTCCCCCCGGTTCGAAAACGTTGCCGATAGGTTTTCGAGGCTCTATAGAGAACACGCGAGCCAAACATTAAGTGCCGCACGCGGCCTTGAACTCACTATTTATTCTCGATGACAACGAGAAATCGTCGTTTCCTTCCTAGAAAAAATGACACAAACCCAAATAACCGCTCCATAAAACCCATAGTCTACGGACATTGGCTAACTTGAGCGTCGTCATGTGCATAGTTAGCGCGACCACCGCGAGACACCACCACATGCACGCACACGTTCAAAAAAAAAAAAAACTAAGGAGATTGATATTCTTACGCGCGATAAGAAAGGGACGCATCTTTTTGCCCCCTTCTCATCCCCCTTCCTCGATAACTTTCTGCACAATCGCTAGCAGGAAAGCATTGAATAAAAGCGTTCGAAGCATGCGACAAATCTATGCAACTCTGCTTCGCAGTGTTCGACAGATTAAAAAATTTAAAAAAAAGCGACAGCACATTGGGGAAGCAATAAATACTTTTAATAAAACCATTGAGCAAGTACGTGGCTAACATTGCATTGCAGGGCCAATGTACTCAAGACTTCTCGATCCCTTTATTACGGCGTATCTCATAGTCATATCGTGGGTTCGGGATGTCAAAATCCAATAGTTAGTAATATAACTATATGAAAAAAGGCACGATGCTCTTATTCCCAGTGAACTTGCCATCATTTAAAAAACTTTGTTGAGTGCATGACCAGGATTCGGAGACACTAGAGTTATTCCATATGCTACTTTTAGGTGGTGGTGGTAGTGGTTAGAAGATGAGAAAAGGCACCTGATTTCTGCAATCGGGTGGGAGCACGGCGCAGTGCCTTTACTTTTAGGTAAGGTAGCATATAAAATAACTGTAGGAGACATTTGGACGAAGCGCCGTCTTTCGTCTGCGAAGGCGACAGCCTGCCGTTTTCTATAGTTGAATGGGAAATAAGCAAAAAAAAAAAGTAATATCCGGGGAAAAAAGCTAGTTAACAAAAATGGCTATCGGTTGCACACAGTAGAGACTTAATTAAACATTCTGCTAAAATTAGTGTCACCCTACAAACCACGTGGCTTCCTAGAGCGTTTGATATTTGACAATGGTGCAACATGTATTTCCAGTGGGTGGTGTTCAAACGTCTTTGGAACCCACAATCTTTGTAGTGCAGTACCGAAATCTTCCAGTAGGTCTTCGGAGAGCTGGAGGAACTACGATGTACGATGCGAGACGCCATGGCTGTAGTGGTGTGGAATATATAATGGCGCAACGTTGCCAGTGTCCGTATTCTCCTGCCCGCAAATGTCCATCAAGTGTATATCCGGTAATGAATAACGGGAACGCCACGCAGCGGGCGTTCTCGTTGAATGGTTTACAAAGAATTAGGCTCGCTTCATTATAATTCCAAACAAAGTCCCTGAAACCTCCCTTCTCTATCTGCACTGACCAAGGAGTTTCGCGTGTGTGCATGAAGGAAAAAAAACATTTTTTTCGCTCCAACAGCCGCGCTGCACCCGAGTCCTCTGCGCTGTCGACGCGAATTACGGCGGGCTGCTTGCAGCTTTCGCGTGTGCGCGCGGGTGTATGTACTACGCACGCATCTTTTCGTAAAAGGCGTCCATCGCGCTAATTGCATTTGCATGCGCGCCAAGTGAAAGCGCGGCTTCTCGAGCACTCTGCACAACGTGCAGGGTGAACAAGAACACACACACACACGCACGTATAACGCACATGGCCTGGCCCTCTCCCTTGTGCGAGTTCACAGTGTATACCGTCCTATGAATAAACAGCCACGAGTTGTGTTGGAGCGTGGGCGAAGGCCGGTCGTCTAACGGCCGTGTCCAACTAAACGCATTACGGTTGCGAAAGCCATGTATAGTTCAACGGCTTAAAGTCCACCCACCCCACCCCCTGTCCATTATATAAATCACTCTGAGCTCTGAACATGACGTGCTACTTAAATTTGAACAGTCGATCGTGTGCGCCTGTTTGTGTGAGCGTGCGTCAGTTCGTCGCCTTACACGTTGCGCCGACCGAGTCGCGAGGTGACGTTCACCTCTAACTATTATACTTCGAAAGCTTTCTGCAGCTGACGTGGTTTTGTACAGCCTCCGTGATACTACAGGCGAGCCCCCCTATGTAATACCCTCTCACGAGGGCCTTTAGGGGTATTATGAATAAATAAATAAATAAATCAGATGCCCCTCACCTAGTTTTGCACGGACCCCCTTTGATGAAATTACGACGCGATGTGATGACGTCATCAAGTGACATTACGTCATGTGACCTTGGCCAAATAACATCAATAAACAAGTGAGGTGCTGTTCAAGATCGCTAGCCACATTGCATCCTATCAAATTATCATCGAACATCCAGCGTATCTGCTATGAAAGCCACCCTTAACCTGACGTTACTGGCCACGGGCAAGAAGATGGCACGCCTCTGTATCTTCCATATAAATTATAACCAACATTGCCACTGGATACGTTCCTTCTGACTTCTGAAGAGACGACCGCCGAATACGCTCGCGATTCTATTGCTCGCACTACACCACGCCCGTCACCTTGGCAGCAACAAACAGATCGACGGCTTCTCTGCAAATATATAATAATAAATAATAATATTATATTAATAAGAATTATTATTATTATTATTATTATTATTATTATTATTATTATTATTATTATTATTATTATTATTATTATTATTATTATTATTATTATTATTATTATTATTATTATTAATATTATTATTATTATTATTATTATTATTATTATTATTATTATTATTATTATTTATTTGGGCACGTCCCAGACATTATTATTAGTGGTTTAGGACGTCCCAAAACCCCTATGTGAGATTGAGTCACGTAGTGGTCGAGGGATTCGATAATTTCCCATATCTGGTATTGTTTAACTTGCACTGACATCGCACAGTATGCACAGGCCTCCGTCGTTTCGCCTCCATCGAAATGTGACCGCCGTCACCGGGATCGAAAGCGCGCAATCTTCGGATCAGCAGCCAAGCACCACCTCTTTCTTCGAGGCGGACTTCTCAGTAAATACAGAAGCACCGTTACGAAGAGTGACGTCATGATGACCGAATTCCAACAGGATCCTACGTCATTTTCTGGCCCCCCAACGCGACTTGCCGGCCTTTCTGGATAGGTATACTTTTTCGTCTCATGGGCCCATGCGACGTGCTTCGATAAGTAACAGACGTCACGTATAAGGTTGTCCCGGATTATCCCACAACCTCGTCGCCTCGGTTATCCCGTGATATCGTCCCCGTATCAAGCCTCGAGCGGAACCGCCCTGCTTCTTCTGGGGGCCCACAGGCGCGCCGGATCGGCCCTTTTGCAGCCGAGGGTTCTGTTGCGCGACTGTAACTCGCGTTAACAGTGTATAGTGGGATATACTCTGAAAGGCGTCTGAGAGGAAGGCGAGGATGTTGAAGTCCGTGTGCAAGCTGCACGGTGGCTTGCAAGTGAGTCGGTGTTATTGCCACGTAACAATACTATCGCAAGTGCATTTTATTAAAATTGCATTTTAATGCAGCCTGCATCTTTCATATCATCTCGTTTAGATATCAGCAACCAAGAGCACAGTCCTGGTAGCAACACGTTAACATACTTTGATTCCTTTTGTCCGAAAACATGCCATGACTGCAATGACCATTGGTCTGCATCAGTGGTGAATATTACCAATGCTTCCCCATTCCGATATGTATTAAATACATCACTGTGATTTAATATAATACTTATCTGTTGCAGCGACTTCTCTTTTCTACGATTTTGGTCTTCTGTGTATGTGCAGCGCTTTTCTGTTAAAATATATGCCTTCTTGCATTTTCATATTCCTGATTTTATGTATTGAATTTTTTTCAATGTCTTAGTGGGAATAATGCCATCTTCTACTCATTTTTTTGTCCCTGCTCTGCACATAGTTGTGAAGCCCTCAGGTTACAGTAAATAAAAAAAATAAATAAATAGTAATGCTTGAGATTGATGTTATTGGCAATCTGCACAAAAAGAGAAACAAAAAAAATTAAGCCCGTTCGGCTTGGCGGACATTGATGAAACAGCGAACCTGGAGGCGTGAAGTGGGTTTGAGTGAAGTGGAATGAAATTGGATAGAAGTGAGACAAAAATTAGTTTTTCTTTTTTAGGAATGGGGGGGGGGGTAACGTCTAGAAATTACTATTTGATTAAGAGAGCTGTTTTAGTGTGGAGGATTCCGAAAATTTTGACCACCTCGGGGCCTAAGTCTAAGCACATGAGCTTCAAACATTTTCGCATCCATCGAAAATACGGCCGCCGTGGCTGAAGAAACGGTAATTAAGTGGTCGAATTAAAGGAGTGAAGGAAGGAAGAGGAATGGCGTAGTGTTGAGTTTCATTGTAGCGAGCAGTTGGGAAAAGTGGCACATGTTCATTGTGGGATTAATTATCCGCTTTCTTCGTGTAAATTCCACTGTACGATCTACGACCTACGATGACCCCCGGGCTTGAGTCTCGACTGAAGACCGCTACGCGGCTAAATAGCAGCTTAGCAGATAGCGGGTGATAGATTCAGGAAGGTGTGAGCAAGTAGATGCTCTGTTTTAAATGACCTACGCATATAAATGCACACCCAAAGATATGCGCCGAAAGCAAATGTATGCCAAACTACAATATGCTCTTGGCACTCTGTTACAAACATCAACATACACCGGGCGTGTTCCCTACAACACGGTGAATATCTGAGCTCACTATCAAAGAAAAGTGAAGGCTTGAAGCGAGGTTACGAGCACATAGAGAAGTTCAAGAGGAAAGAAGACTATGGACATCAAAGAGCAAGGGAGAGAGAGAGAGAGATAGATAGATAGATAGATAGATAGATAGATAGATAGATAGATAGATAGATAGATAGATAGATAGATAGATAGATAGATAGATAGATAGATAGATAGATAGATAGATAGATAGATAGATAGATAGATAGATAGATAGATAGATAGATAGATAGATAGATAGATAGATAGATAGATAGATAGATAGATAGATAGATAAAGAGACAGAAACGGGGCCGAGTCAAGCCGCGAGAGAAGCCAGCTGCGTTGTGATACACGGTCGTTTGTCTCTATCTGCCAAGGGGGCATTAAATTTTGAGCCAGGCGGCGTCCCTCAGCCGCGTCCTGCATTATGCATGGCGGCGCCATGTTGCGGGGACTCTGTGTCTGCGCCACTGTCTCCTTCCGCCCACTGAAGTGTGCAGTGCGTGGAACCTGTAGCCTTATAACGCTGCATATGGAGCGATGCCCGGGTGTCTACCATTTGAACTAGGAAAGAAAGACAAAGATTGAATCTCGACTATTCTGAAAACGAAGAAGATGTTCTGGGCAAAAAGAAACACCATGTCTTGCACGAGGAATACACAAGGCGGCGTTTGTCTTGATGAGCGCATCGCGAAGACGGTGATCATGAGTGGTGGAGACGAGCGACAGGGTTGGAGCTAAACTCGAGGCAAGCGAATTTGTGATGAAAGCGGTTGGCAAATAGAGACACGGGTGGCATTGATGTCTGCGTTTTCATTCCGTGTGTCGTCTCAAGTGCTCTGCTGGTTTCGTCGGGTCATTCAAGAGACGCTAGTGTAAGAATTATTGGGCAACTCTAGAATGATAAAGTAGTCTTTGATAACTTTGCCTTCGTTACTTTCGCTGTCATATACTTAACAATAGAATAGAAAATGAGCGTCAAATTTTTGTTTTCATGTTTCGCATTGATATCCCTGCACATGAGTGTCGGAGTGGTCTAAAGAATTTCACGGTGCCTTTTCGTAGTTTGGTCAGATTAGCTCAACGTGGAAGAGGAGGCGGGAAAATTGTTGGGAGAGCAAGTTTTAATTTTGCTGAAGCTTGGTACGTTAAGGCTCTGGCCACCTTAGATCGTGCTGTACGTATCTGACATTTTCTGATGAAGAACTACGCAGGTCAAAGAAGTCACCGCCAACTTTGTGCGAGAACTTCAATGTTGCATCGGCAACGGCCTTTCGCATTCGCGCGCTTTCTCGATTGCTAAGCGTCCTCTCGGAGCTGGAGTGGTGCTTTCGGAATTGTAAGAGTGTAATTTGCGACATGAAAAATAGCTTTTTTTGTGTCTCTTTGATCATATCAATCCATCTTCGTTTCCCTTCTTGCTGTAACAAGGGTATCCCCTTTCCATTCTTCCGGAGTCTGCAGCCTAGGAGCCGTCCTAAAAATAACTTGCCTATTCAGTGGTGTTTCACTAAAAGTGGTCATCCTAAAGTCCCTTTAAAAAAATCACAGCATATCAATGGAGTGAATGATGATGAGTAGGGCGAAGCGTCCGTCAGCCCGTCCGCGCTTCCGTCCGTCCGCGCCACCATCCGTGTGTCAATCCATGCATCCGCCCCTCTGTCCATGCGCCCGTCCGTGAGTCCGTCATCCTGGTAGTCTGTCTGTCCAACCGTCCGTTCGTGCGTCCATCTAGTGGACACTTCAAGTGCCACCATCTCCCATCTCGCATTCCCTTCGGCACATACCCGCTCTAGAGCGGGTATGTGCCGCGGGTGGCTACGTACGTACATACATTCATACATACAATTCGAGGAGCGACAGACGCACGCCATAAAGAGCTTCACCTCTAAAGCGGTGACAGGTTGGCATGCACACAAAGAAAATTTGCTTTAATCAGGCAGTTCAGAAAGTGCGTACAATCGCAAAAGTGTCGGACCAGTCTGTGTCTAGTATAGTTGAAATATTGTGATTAACGTCTAACAAAATCATGCGTATGTATGTATGTATGTATGTATGTATGTATGTATGTATGTATGTATGTATGTATGTATGTATGTATGTATGTATGTATGTATGTATGTATGTATGTATGTATGTACGTGCACACGCATGTATGAAGGCTGCACCCACAATGTTGCGAAAATTGAGCAGTGACTGCAGCCATGCCAGGGGCTGAATAACGCTTTCACAAATACGAGGAGCCTGTCATCAAGGTCCCGGTATATGCCGGATCGTCCCTGGATCGTGTTAAGGCCTTTAAGTGATTCCACTCTATACAGTTGAGTAAATGAAACAGAAGCATCATCTGGCGCAATTAATGACGAAAAAAATGAAAGATAAAGCAATGATAGATGACTTCTCAGTTGACTCATTTCTGTGAAATTTACCGATCCGCCGAGCATATCCACCTAAATATTCGGGAACATTGCCAACCAAGTTGTGCATACATCGCTGGAGATTCCTGGGGCACGGTGTCACAAGGTGTGGCACCTTCGTGCAATGAAGCTAGAGAATGACTTCGCGCCGTTTCAAGAAAACTTCGCAGTCTGCATAGTGGTGGCTGCACTGGCAAGTGCCAGTGCAGCCACCACTATGCACCCACAAAGTACACATGGCTGCACTGGCAAGTGCCAGTGCAGCCATGTGTACTTTTATATCTAGGTACACGTCAAAGAACCCCAAGGGGTCAAAATTTTTTGAGTCCTCTACTACGGCGTTCCTCATAATCTTATCGTCCATGGTCTCGGAGCGTTGAACACTAACAATTTATTATGACTTCATATGGTGTCGTCATCACGCGATGACATTTTGTTAACCCCTCGTGTTTACGTCGCTGACTGCTACGGTCAGTTTTCGCGTTTGATGAGGCATCTATAGGGTTTTCACTCTGCGGCCACGTTCTGTGCCTCGACAACAGTAAGGAAGCGGCCACCACAGACAAGCGCCGCTGCCATGTTCGTGACAGCCACTTTGGTCACCGGGCAGCCATGCATAGTTAAATGTCGAGGGACGCCGCAGCAACTGAGGCACGCTGTCTCCTCGCTAGCTGGACGCGGTGGGGCCGGCTTGGCGTGCGCGGAGTCCTCGCGTGCCCAACGATCGGCTGGCGACGGTGCCCCGCTGGTGTCGTGTATTATGAAAGACAAGAGACCGCCCGCCCGTCCCTTCCCTCACCGCACTCAATAATGCAGCGTTATTGACGCAGCGGCGGGGACTTGATCGCCCCGCGCGTCATCCGAGCCCTGCAGCGCGCGCTTTGGGCTCAGCTACAGGGTCCGGGTCATTGCACGTGAACCGGCGCGCAGCGCTGCAGCGCTTGGGTGACGGTGACAACGACAAAAGAGGGGTGGCCAGTAGCTGTGAATACGGGGGACGCTGATAACGTTAGTTTAAAGCGAAATGCAGTAGATGAGGGGCACGAGCAGATTAATTATCGCTTAGCTAGAAAGCTTGTATTACTTTGTAGGCAGGAACGAAAGAGGAATAATAGGTCAGGCTCATTTTTGTTGAACACAATCTAAAGAGATGAACAGGGAATGACATAACAAATATACTGAAGATATTATTTGCGTGTTTTAACTGTACACGTTATCCATAAAAAAGGATGTAAGTTCGGTCACTATACCTGGTTCAAGCTGATTATTCACTCAATTTAGTTATCTTCTATTTTGTTCCTCCTAATATCTACAACATAGTAGAAGCATGCAAGTAATGTCTATTATAGGTTCATTAACCTCACTGCCTCTTGGTTTCATTACTTGCTGGCAGGAAGAAACTTGACCATCACCGCTACGGTCAATTGATTTGTTGTGCTTTTATACCATCGTTGTCAGAAACAATCACATGTGCCACGTGACGTAAGGTCACCCCGCTTAGTTTCCGATGGGAGGTATTACAAGATGGGCAAGCCTTCTTGTACGCGAGACTGATAGGACTCCGGATGAAATAACCCGGATTTTTTGACAATTTCACTTGCTATTCGTGGGCGCACCATGATATCGGGCTGGTAAAACCACAGTTCCTCAGTTTTCATTCATGCAAATCGCCCAACTGTTATTGCGCCCAACTGTTATGTTCGTGGCAAGGAGCGTAGCCAGAAACCTTTTCGGAGGAGGTGGAACCATTTCATTTGTGTTCGGGCATGTGTTTGGAGTGTGTATATGTGTATTGACGTGCATATACACATGCTGCAAATTTTAAATGTCTAGAGGTAGGAGTCTGTGACTGTCTCCTCCCACCCTTCATGGTTACGCCAATGATCGTGGTAGTCCCTGCCTGATCGCTCCTCTGAGGTACCTGGAAGAGGAAATGAAGGGATGAAACAAAAACATGATAAAGAATGACAAAAAGTAAAAAAGGAGAACTGCTAAGGCGGATCAAATTTGTAAAAAAAGACAGTGCTGCCCGTTGGATGACGTGTGAGTGTAGAAAATTAGAAGCAATAACAAGATTGAGGCGCCACAAAGGAAACAAAGGAAACTTTCCCTGTCAACTGTAACTGGGAACTTTTTAAGACTACAATGCTTAACCTCAAAAACAAATACATTCCTTCTACCCTCATTAAATCAGATTCAAACTGCCAATGGTTTAACAAACAGCTAAAATTACTCTGTAACCGAAAGAAACGCTTGTACAGAACGGCCCGCCTAAGCCAAAGTTCAACTGCGTGGGAGCGCTACCGCGCGTGCGCTAATCAGTACTTAACCGAACTAAAAGCTGCAAAAATCAAATTCTTTTCCCATGACCTACTATCAATTCTTCAATCAAATCCCAGCAAATTTTGGCGCATGCTGTCCCCCAAGTCACAATCTAATCGAATAAGCCTCACTAACGCTGACGGAGAACCAATACACGCTGACCAGTGCGCTTCTGCTTTAAATGACCACTTTACGTCTGTGTTTTCCTCTGCCAACACCACTGATACCGTAACACTGCCCGAATCTGCAGCTGTAGCGATGCCAGAAATTGAAATTACCCCAGAAGGAATATTCCTACTCATTAACAATCTTAAAGTTTCATCCTCGGCGGGCTGCGACAGTATTAACAGTAAATTACTAAAAAATACCGTTTCTGTCTCAAGCCAAATACTTTGCCTAATCTTCACACAATCATTACAAACAGGAAACGTCCCAGACGATTGGAAGAAAGCTCAGGTTATTCCCATCTTTAAATCAGGCAACCGCGCAATCCCAGCTAACTACCGACCTATTTCCCTAACCAGCATCCCATCTAAAATGCTCGAACATATTATAGCTTCAAACCTAATGACATATCTGGAATCCATCAAATTTTTCTTCGATCACCAACATGGTTTCCGGAAACAACTATCATGCGAAACACAACTGGCCGAATTCACACATGATATTCTTCACTTCATGGATGAAAATCTTCAAACTGACGCCATATTTTTAGATTTCTCTAAAGCATTCGACCGTGTTCCTCATAACCTCTTACTCTCTAAACTATGCAACCTTGGAATCCCTCCCAACATAATTTTCTGGATAGAAAATTTTCTAAAAAACCGTAAGCAGTTCACCAGCGCTAATGACCACGACTCACCTCTTTCCGACGTAACGTCCGGCGTCCCCCAAGGTGCCTGTCTCTCCCCGCTCCTTTTTCTAATATACATAAATGACTTACCCACCAATGTGCTAACCAAATTAAGACTTTTTGCCGATGACTGCGTTTTATACTCTCCAATCTGTACACCAGACGACAGCATTAAACTTCAACATGATTTAAATTTAATTGTAACTTGGTGTGATAAGTCACTAATGCCGTTAAACCTAACTAAGTGTAAAATTATGTCATTCACCCGCAAAAAGAGCCCAAAAAAATTTACCTATAGCATAAAGTCTGTTCCCATTAGCCCTACCCTATCATACAAATACCTCGGAGTGCATCTGTCATCGTCGCTATCCTGGTCAACCCATATTCAAATAATCTGTTCAGAAGCTTCACGCACTCTCGGATACCTGCGCCGCAACCTAAAATTAGCCTCACCAGACATTAAAAAATTAGCTTATGAAACGTACGTCCGACCGAAACTAGAATATGCTTGCTCAATTTGGCAACCCTCACAAACATATCTACGATTTAGAAAGGATTCAGAACCGCGCTGCCCGTTTTATTTACTCCCAATACTCTAACGATATCAGCGTTACTGCACTAAAAGAATCATTGAAACTGCCGTCCCTCGAATCTCGTCGTATCATTTCTCGATTGTGTCTGATGCATGCTTTCTATTATCACCCTCAATCACGGCACGTCCTCCTTCAACCATCACACAGAACTTCATCCCGCATAAACCACAGTCACCCTATCGCACCAATAAATGGACACACTTCTGCAATGATTACTTCCTTCTTTCCCAATGGGATAACACTGTGGAATAAACTACCTGATAATATAGTCACGTGTAATAACCGCCAAATTTTCCGCAGTAAGCTAAAATGTCACATGTCGCAATCTAACTGAATGTGCTGTTTTCCCTGCCAATGTTTAAATACTTTTTTTTTAACTAATGTATAAACTGTCGTCACTTTTCTCTGGAAGCTTACCTTTGTACCATTACTTTTTTATTTGCATTTGGTAATATTGGCGTTTTACTTTGCATATTGTACCTTTTTTTTTCTTTGTTCTTTGAATGTTTACGTTTTGGAACCCTTCGAGTTTTGTTGAGTTGTTCGACATACCTTGTACGCCGCCCCCCCTTATGTAATGCCTCCGGGCCTTTAAGGTGGAATAAATAAAGACTGCTGGAATATTCAGTCGACGGTGGTAGGTTGTTGCGGGGGCTTTTTTTTTTGTGTGTGTTCCACTCGATGGAAGATTGACGATTTCAGTAGCGGTATACGCGGCAGCATATACTCTAGAGAGCTTAAAGGTGCAAGGGAGGGGCTTTAGTCCCCACAGGGACACCGGAGAGGCCTTTTAGGCGTGTCTCGAATCAGGAAAGTCCCCCGCGATGCGTTAAATAATTCAGTGCTGACTGATGCCGTACGACCAACCCGTATACGTACAATAGCCGCGCCTGCACAGTGACTCTGTTGTTAATCACAGGGTCAAGGGTTCCACTCTCGGTTACAATGCCAGAACTTCCCATAGGGAAGCAACCCAAAGCCCTCTTGTCTTAAATATTGAAAAAATAATAAAACACGGTATCGATGAGATTAATCGTGAACCATCTCCTGTAAACCCTCCATTTCCCTTCCCGCTATCAATATACATGGCGTCCTACACAGTTCACGTTTTGCTTTGAAACGTTAGATACATCAACCTGAGTCGATTATGCGTTGCGTTATAGACGCATTGTCTATTCACCTAGGCTGCAATCGCACAAACTTACTACATTCCAAACTAACAGCTGCCTTTAAAAGCACGCCTCGCACATATTTTCTTCAGCATTGTGCGTACATTGCTCGCGGACTGAAACGCGAAATTTTAGGGCTAAGTAATGCACGCACTTTCGTTTCAAGCATCTTCAGTTTGTGTCGCACAGACGCAGTTATAAGTGGAACACTCACATCAGAGCGGACGTTGTCTTTAACGGCCAGATTTGTGGTGACTTGACGCTTCTATTTCGAGAAAATGTTCAAAGCTGTCGTCATACTAAGGAAATAAATTATGTCTTTCAATACGGGAGGATTGTACGCGAATGAAGACGCCACGACTAAGTTAGGAGCGCCTCTGGCGGTAATTGAGATAGTGTACGCTGCATGTCCAACGTTATTAATTACGTTGCCTGACAAGTTACTTTGAACAGTGCATGTTGTATGCCCGGCACATTGCTAAGGGGCAGCTGGGTCCTCATTCGTGGAACCAACATCTCCCTATATCAATAGGAAATATTTAAAGGGTAGCTCCAAAGGGTAGTTCATGGGGGGGGGGGGGGGGGGTGCTTTCTCAATATTTTAGCCTCTCTCCTCCCCTTGAATAAAACATCAGTTGGTCCTAGCTGGTACATATTTCTGGTGTAACTGTAGCAGCGCAAACGTACAAGACGTCCGACAAGGGAAATACAGTACACGCAAGATCTGCATGCTGCCCACAATCCCCCTTCTTACCCTTCAACACAAAGTATTTGCCTGCCGCCCGCACCCCTTAGGGACTCATCGTGGAGGCCACCGCCACCCCCTCCCTTAAGAAAAAAAAATGACGCCACCCCTTAAATGCTTTTAAGAAGCTCCGTATACGCAGAAGATACTCTTTCAAAGAACACCGAGAAAAGAAGGACTTGGCCGATCATCAAAAAGACACCAGCAGTGAGCAGGGGACTTACTAAGGAGCTCGACACGCTTAGAGTGCCTCGGTCTCTCGCAGGGGCGGCGCGCAGAAGCCATCCGGGCCGTGCCAAATGAGGCGGCCTCCAACGCACGATGGCTTCTGGCTTCATTAGCCGCCGCGCACCGCTTCATTACGGCGGCCGAGCAGAGGCGGCCGAAAAGAAGCCTCCTCGGGTTGCCCGCACGACGCTTAGATAGGGTTACCACGGTGCCGCATCCGACGTATGCTCGAGGTGCATGGCTTCACGCTCTCAGGTGACGGCTTCGTCAGAGTGGCTTGGCTTGGCCTTGTGAGGTATAAGAAGAAGCGAATGGATTAGTGAGATATGGGGCGATCCAGAGGCGTACCATAAGCGATTTTCGGAGAAGGATCCTTCTTGGTAATGCAAGCACGACGAGTGAATGAATGACCATAGGAATCGCACTGGCTTTAAGTGCCGAAACCAAGATAAGATTATGATCAATACATTGAAAAAGTAGAAGAATAATAAGAAGGCTTTCAGCTTCGAATCATGTTAGGCGAACGCGTTAAGGACCATGTCACTTTTTTTTCATCGATACGATCACATCATGACGTTCATGAAACGGGAAGCAGGACCACAGTGCTTCAGCACAGAACAAATGTCAAAGCTGAGGCACCGGAAATAAAAAGTGATTAAAAACCGAGGACTTGCAAATAACTTCATTTCACAGAACTTTACTATTATGTTATACTGTGAATGAAACCACGAAACTATATTAAAGTCCTTTTGAGTGACTGAGTGAGTGAGTGAGTGAGTGAGGGAGTGAGTGAATGAGTGAACCACTGACCGTGCTGGACTCGGGAAGCTGGTGTCTACCAAACCTAATTAGACTTACGACAACGCAATAATCAACTCCGCCGGGATGAAACGAACAATACTGTTTCGTTCTGCACTGTCGAAATTTGGGCTTGTTGGTGCATTGTGACGACTGAAAATAGCGCTAAAAAACGAGGACACAAGAAGAGGACACACAGCACAGGCGCTAACTTCCAACATAATGTTTATTACCACCGCACGCTCGCCTATATCACAAAAAAAAATCACATCACATGAAAGATGCGCACAAAAAATTAATTTCTTAGAAAATACAATTCTTTATCACTAAGCGTAAGAGAGGAAGTGCTGACGCACTTAGACCCCAGTGAAGCGATAGCCTCAGCCTCAATAATCTCTCTAGTAAGCTTATCGCAACCCAGGATGTACAGCGAGTCGTGATGCCGAGAAACCGAAGCACCTAGTCGTCATACCGTACTTTCACAAGATATCGCACAACCTAAAGAAATTAGCTAAGCGCTCTGAAGTTAGGGTTGTCTTTTCGGCTCCCAAGAAGTTGGTCAGCCTTTGTGGCCTTCATAAGCGTGACGAAAAACCCAAAGGGTGTAGTAAGAAGCATCGAACTGTTTATGTCCCCTGCATCATATGCGTTGTTTATCGCATCCCGCTTTCTTGTGGTAAAGAGTACATTGGACAGACGGGCCGTTGCCTTAATGATCGATTAAGAGAACATTGTAATAATGTGAAAAACGGCCAGGGGAGTTGGTTGGCCATACATTGTAAATCCTGCGGCTGCGCGCCGATATTCAATGCATGCACAGTTATCAAGAGAATGTTCGATAAGCTTACTAGAGAGATTATTGAGGCTGAGGCTATCGCTTCACTGGGGTCTAAGTGCGTCAGCACTCCCTCTCTTACGCTTAGTGATAAAGAATTGTATTTTCTAAGAAATTAATTTTTTGTGCGCATCTTTCATGTGATGTGATTTTTTTTGTGATATAGGCGAGCGTGCGGTGGTAATAAACATTATGTTGGAAGTTAGCGCCTGTGCTGTGTGTCCTCTTCTTGTGTCCTCGTTTTTTAGCGCTATTTTCAGTCGTCACAATGCACCAACAAGCCCAAATTTCGACAGTGTTGAACTTTATTTCTCGTACAACGGGCCCTTCTTTATGTTCATCGTCAAACCCATCTGCCACAGTCGCCTACATCGCTCTTGCATCCTGTCAAGCTCGATCCCTTGCTTTTTGCATTCGCCACAGGATAATGCCTCAGGAAGTCAAGCACCTTTTCGGCAACGTTGCCCCCTCAGTTGGTCATGGGCTTAGGGTGTGCAAAATCTTGAAGGCAGAATGGTATAGACAAGCACGTCTACATAAACAATACCTGTCCGCCCTTCTTTTTGATCGTCTCGAAGATACTGTGGCCATGCGGCAGCTTCGACAATTTCAGCGCCTCGCCGACCAAAGCACCGAATTCCTCTGGGCTCGACAATTGCCGGTGCTACGCACAGGCATCGCCAAAAAAGTAACCGACCTAAAGCCGACAGTTCACGTGCCTGAACAGATCACCGTGCCTCCCGACATCCTCCGGACTTTAAGCCTCGGGCCCAAGTTTGCGGTGGAACCTAAGACGTCTCCACCGGAACTTCTAGCCATGGTGCGACAAGTTTCGCGCCATGTGCCCGAACAAGAGCAACCACACTCCGTCTCAGAAGGCGTCGACACCGTTTCGCGCTACAGACCAGCTGGATCCAAAATTCCTCTCAGGAGAGTTGAGGCTTTTCTCAAGGAGCACTCTCTTACCGTCCTTCCCGCTGATAAGGAAGGAGGCTTCGCCATCCTGACTCTGGGACTGTTTGGTTCTAAGGCTCACACTGCTGTAAGCTCTGTTTTCTCCTCTCGCGAAGACGTCCGCATTGAAAAAGTTAAATCGGAAGCAAAAAAGCTATGCAAAGACCTTGACCTCCCTCGAGTTGTCGGTGGCATCACAAATAGTAAGCATGACTTTTTAAAAGTGTTTTTTAATGCAAAGACTCACAAGAGCAATATGCCTTTTAGGGTAATTGTTTCAGAATGTGATACTTGGCAGAAGTCGATTGCTACTTTTTTGCAAGAACAGTTGAACCGGCTTGACGTTGATGATCCTTTCATTGTAAAAAATTCTGATCAAGTCATAGATTATGTGAAAACTTGTGTTGATGAGCATGTTTATGGTTTTTCAGTCGACGTGACTGATTTGTATTATTCTATTCCCCATGATCAGTTGCTTCCTGCGGTTGAAGAGTGCATAGATTTGTTTGGCTCTGTTAGATTTCAAACCGAGTGTGGTGTTCCTGTAAGTCGGTTTTTAGAACTTTTATCATTTTATCTCAAGACGACCTACATTTCATGGGATGACAAGCCTTTTATTCAAAATGACGGAATCTGTATCGGGTCTTGCATTGCGCCCATTTTAAGCGACATATTTTTAAGTAGAATTGACAGATCGATTTACCTACATCTTGATAATCTGAAGATAAAAAAAGTGTTCCGGTATGTCGATGACTATCTTATTTTATTAACTAATGACACGGTAGCGGACGAGGCAGGTTTGGCAAAAATAATTTCACATTTTTCGGAGTGTTTTAAACCCTTGACTCTCACACACGAACTGCCTGAGAGCAATGCCATAAAATTCCTCGATGTCCTCTTCACCTTTCATCCTAACCGCATATGTTGGGCTTACCAACCACGTACGAACAAACCGGTCCTTCCTTACCAATCAGCTCACTCTAAACTAGTGAAAAGAGGCATCATCAGTCATTGTTTTCGTCATGCCTTAAGCAAATCTTGTGAGCACGAAATCGCCAATAGTTTTCATAATCAGTCAGACCGTTTGTTGAAAGCAGGTTATCCTATGCACGTCCAAACTTCAGTTGCAGAAGGCTTGCTTCGTACGCTTCGCAACCCAGGATGTACAGCGAGTCGTGATGCCGAGAAACCGAAGCACCTAGTCGTCATACCGTACTTTCACAAGATATCGCACAACCTAAAGAAATTAGCTAAGCGCTCTGAAGTTAGGGTTGTCTTTTCGGCTCCCAAGAAGTTGGTCAGCCTTTGTGGCCTTCATAACCGTGACGAAAAACCCAAAGGGTGTAGTAAGAAGCATCGAACTGTTTATGTCCCCTGCATCATATGCGTTGTTTGTCGCATCCCGCTTTCTTGTGGTAAAGAGTACATTGGACAGACGGGCCGTTGCCTTAATGATCGATTAAGAGAACATTGTAATAATGTGAAAAGCGGCCAGGGGAGTTGGTTGGCCATACATTGTAAATCCTGCGGCTGCGCGCCGATATTCAATGCATGCACAGTTATCAAGAGAATGTTCGATAAGCTTACTAGAGAGATTATTGAGGCTGAGGCTATCGCTTCACTGGGGTCTAAGTGCGTCAGCACTCCCTCTCTTACGCTTAGTGATAAAGAATTGTATTTTCTAAGAAATTAATTTTTTCTGCGCATCTTTCATGTGATGTGATTTTTTTTGTGATATAGGCGAGCGTGCGGTGGTAATAAACATTATGTTGGAAGTTAGCGCCTGTGCTGTGTGTCCTCCTCTTGTGTCCTCGTTTTTTAGCGCTATTTTCAGTAGTTGTTTCGTTCTGAGCGTCCTGGCCATAAACAAGCACACTGCATTCGCCACTGCTATACCTCTCTCAGTTTATCCGTAGTGCTCTGGAGACGCCCCAAGCAGACTCGAAAGCCTTGCGTGATCTAGCTACCCAAGGCATATTCTCGGTTTTAAACTAACTGTCGTCCCCGTAGGTCAAATGCCACATTTTCCCACGCTCTGTTCTGGAAATGTGTTCGCTTGGGTGGTCAACGCGTTCGCCCATAGTCCGTGTCGATATTTGGGTTTTGATACGTAACCAAGTACTCTAGAAAGCAGCAGCACCATTAATCCATGCGACAGGAAATTGCAGAGAAAGCAAACACGCGCAAGTGGCGAGAGAAGCAGCGGTGGATCCGCGTTGCAACGACACGAGGACTCATTAGCGATAGCCCTCGGGAGTCATTAGTAAACAGATGGCTCGCCCCTAGCGTCTTTTCGTTTCAAGCGCCGCCTTTGGTGTCTATATACGTTTGCGCGGTTATGCATCTTAATCCTTCCGAGCCATGCGCGCGAGCTGCAGGCAAGCGCGGCTCTGTGTTTGCGAAAGCGCCTCATCGATTGCCTGCGCGCGATTCCCATTTAAGTCTTTCCGTCGGCGCTATTCTGGTGTGGCGCGTGCAAAGCCGATCAACGTGTGCGACGCATTGCATGAGAAACGGCTCTGCGTGATGCGCGCGAGTGACTGCGTTTGAAAGCGAAAACATTTACTCGTGCATGAGCAATACTGCCGGAGATTAGGCAGTAATCCGTGGCAGTGACATTTGCGCATGTATAGAATGAATGCATTAGAAAATTAGAGAGAGAGTTGGGGCGGGGGGAACAAATTAGTGTGCTTGCTTTTCTTTCCTTTTTTTTATAACCATACCCTAATGCGTTTTACCTTTCGAGGAAACGATGCGATTATCGATCACAACAGAGTAGGTGTCTACGAGGGCGTTTAGTTTTACTGTCTCACGAAATCAACAGATAACGAAACTAATAAAGGTTTAGGGGAGGATGCTCGTTATTTGTATGTTTTAAGGTAGTGTAGTAATTATGATATAAATGGAAATAAATCAAAGTGGATGAAGAATTGACTTACATCAGATATATATGGAGTGCGCCAAAGCCTTCGGTCAACAGGGAATTGTTGCACTACAGTTGCAATATACCAGTACTTAGTAGTACTTCCTATATCGTTTAAAGCTTCATTGTCCGTTCATTTCATTTGATTGGGTTTAACAAAAAAAGCCGAAAAGAAAAGGAAAGCCCTCGATCAATCCGCCCTATTTTGTTTTTACTATCAGAGCGTAATTTAAGGTTTAATCAGATATGAAGGCCTCGTAAGTGGAACTAAAAGGAACATTCCGAAAAACAGCATTAAAATGCTCAAGAGTTATCCCGGGTAGTTGACAGGAGACGGCACAAACTTTACTGAGTTCGAACTCGCGTCCTGCGGATGACGCTGGCTTGCTGTTTCCTGCAAAGATCAAGCGTACGAACCAGAGTCTCGGTGCTAAAGATGACGTAGGTGCTATACGACTCTCTCTGCAGTGTATTCATTAGTCCCTCTTTCCGGCTCCACTGGCACCCCGTATTCACGAATTTTTCGTGTACCTTTATGCATGTTGCATGGATTCAGTTTGTGAACTGCTTGCGCGTGATCGTGATTTGTGTGATCATGGCACGTGATCGATACCAACTTCTCCGTTGTTACGTATGGCACAATGCAACGAGTGAATAAAAGAAAAGCTATTTTAAAGGTTCATGTTTCTTTGTTAAACACAATATTATCGGGAATTTCGGGCAATTATGCCAAAGAAAGTGCATGAGGTGTCATTTGTACACTATTAGACAGGTCCTGGTTAAAGGCTGACTATATATATCAAGGAAAACAGAAGAAAAGTATCCGGTCTCCTGGCTGTATCTAGCACTTTAAGCGGGACCTGATTAATAGCGTAGTAACTATGACGTAACTGCGAAGAAAGTAAAGTGGGCGAAAAGACAAGTGGCCGCTGGTAGGTATAGAGCCTGCGACCTTGCTGGTCGAAGGCCCGTGTACTTAGATTTGCGGGCACGTTAAGGATCGCCAGGTGGCCAGGATTTCCGGAACTCTTGGGAGTCATAATAGACCGAAACCTGTCTTGCACCCCACATGTAAACTACGTGAAAAAGCGGCTGACCGTCATTTGTGACTTGTTCAGGTTCCTTGCCAGAAAAAGTTAGGGAGTGTCTGTCGAGCCTGTGTTACAGCTGTACAAGGTATTGTTTATTAAATTCCTGCGGCACAGCCTACCTGTTATATCTAACACGCGCAAAACTAACCTGCGCACACTCCTAAACATTCAAGCCCAGGCTCTTAGGATCTGCCTTGGTTTACCCCGCTGTGCATCGACGGCTGAAACCATCGCCATTGCACAGGACTACTCGATCATGACGCACATCACCATTGAAACGATGCGTACGTACCTCAGGACATATGCTAGGAATCCTTCCCACCACTTGGCAACCCTCGCTACTGAGAGGCCCCGCACAAAATTTAGTGCCATTGTCTGTGCTCATCGTGCATCGTTTACGTCGGGTTTTACACCTGCGGCAAAATTGGTGTATCCTCCGTGGTTCCTGACACTTCCGCAAGTACGTCTTTCTATTCCAGGAATGCAGAAAAAATCAAATTTGCCTTTCTCAGCTCTAAAACAATTGAGCTTTCACCTCTTGCACGAAATGTACAATAACCACGTGCACATATACACCGATGGTTCACAGAGTCTGGTTCTGGCGGTGGGGTGGCGATTCCAGCTAGAGGAATCACTCGGCGAATCAAGCTGTCACACGTCACTACATCTACGGTGGCAGAACTTGCGACTTTGCGAGGCGCCATAGAGTACATCAAATTCCAGAGACCGAGTAAATGGGCTGTGTTTTCCGACGCTAAACCGGCCTAACAGAGCATGCATTCAGTCCTTCGATGGGGTTGCCATTAACAGTTAACTTACGAGGCTGTCAAGTTTCTTCACCACGTCAAAAAAACAGGCCACGATGTCAGTTTTCAGCGGCTACCTGGTCATTGTGAGATCAGTAGCAATGATTCAGCAGACAACGCGGCTCGCACATCCCACCAAAAAGAGCACACCCTTCGAATTTCTTTGTCAATGACAGACGCTGCATGCAAAGTAACTTCATCACTTGGCCCGTAGTCTGTGTCTGTTGGAGTGGAACACCCCAAGCATAAGACATACGGGACTCAACCAAATAAACCCTCGATTGAAACTTCGACCTCCATCCGGACTTCGTCGACGTGAAGCTCCGCTTCTTGGTCACCTTTAATTGGGGGTTGCCTTCACAAAAGCATATACAACCCTCATAGGATTGACCGACAATGCGGAATGCGACGTCTCCGGCGCCAAAGAAGACATTGACTATCTGCTATGCCGTTTTTCTCGACTCACCTCTGTGGGAGTCTCGGCGAGGCGAACGCGCGCACCGCCACGCCCTCGGAGTGAACGGACACAGTTAACACGATCGGTACAAGCACACACATACATACATTTATTAACTAATTTAGACGACGATATCGTCCGCCGAATGTTACATCAGTTTTAACTAACACGCTACCATACAAACAACATAACCCAGTGACACACTAAACACACAATAACATGATAAACACACACTAACACACTCAACACACTAGCACATACCCAAGACGGCGTCGCCAACGCCTGACTTTCCACGCGGGACCCCGGCGCGAAGCCCGCGGTGCCGAGCACCGGGGACCCGCGCTACAGACAACCGTTCGCGGCAGCCGCCACGCGCAGAAGAGGCTCGCTCAACGCTCGCCCACCACCAAGGCCCGCCTTCCGCCAGGGGCCACCACCGGCGCTACCACTCTACCAACAGTGGTACTCAAAGCGAACACAACGCCATCTATCGCCCGGTGGTGGTCACCACCGAAACAACGCCCTGGGGCGAGACACGTGCGCCACGCGGCGCAGACAACTTTACAGGGGGGGTGTCCGCACCCCCACATTCCCCCAACCTTAAATCAAACCATATCCCGAAATCGGAAATTAGCTACACAAGCTTTAACAAAAAAAAATGATATCGCACGACCATAATGTCCTTGCACCACGACACCGCCGCTGGGCGACACTGCTGCACTCTCCGGCTAGACTTCACCTGAGTACCGGCCCCGCAACAGCAACGTTGCCGTCGGCGCGACGATCCGTCGCTAGCGCCGACACGTCTTCCAGTTGCGACCAGCACTCACGAGGGCGCCGGACTGCAGGCAGTTGCGCAGGTCCCAGGCATCTTCATCGCCCGAACTCACGACCGCATTCCTGGCCAGCGACGCTGACGATGCGCCGGACAGCCGGCCGTGGATGACATCCCTCCCGCTGAATACATCAACAAAAAACAAAACTCGAAAGAAACAAAGGAGCGTGGCCCAGGGGAGGGAGCTTCAGGCTTTTCGGCCACGTGGTACGGTGGTCAGTACTGCTAGCTAATACATCGGTGGCGGCCGAGACGCCCATCAAAATAAAAACAAAAATCACTATTCCTAACTCGTGCTCCAAGAAAAAAAAAGTGAGGGAAGCAGAGCGCAACACCTCAACGCTACGATCCACCTAGTTGTGCCACGTGCGACAGGCGGCTGCGCAGAGCCTTAGGCCTAATGAGTCGCTCGGCAACAACCGGCATCCACCCAGCACCCAGCCTAGGCGCAGAAGAGGCAGCCGCGAGGAGACGTCCACTCTGTGAGGTGGCCCTATCGCTCGCCGCACACAGCAGCTTACCGAGCGATCGGCGTCCACCGCCCCGGGCGGTGTCACGACGCCTCGGCGTCGAGCCGCAATACAAGTCAGCAACGACGCCCGGCTCCCTGAGCCCAAAGAGATAGAAGAAGCTATTCACAGAAAATCGGACCACCCACGAGGCTTCCGTACTCACTCGCTTCGGGCCTGGCCTACAAACCACGTGCTCTAGGCCTTGCTCACCCCAGGATGCGGACCGCATGGCTCTCGTCCTAATTCAACAACGTTTTTGAAAACTAACAACAAAAAATAACACTTGCGAGCAAAAAAAAATAAACTTGCCGACAAATTGAAACACGTTACAAAACCAATCTCCTCGCTTCTCAACAAAGCACACCACCGACGCTAGCAAAGAAGTCCCCCCTAGGCCTACTCTACTCCGGCTCTAACAAAATCCCTGTACCGAACCGCAAGAACTGTCGTCCGACACTCCAAGAGCTCCACGTTGGGCAGCCAGTGTGGTGTACACGTATCCCGAAGGAGTACGGCCACCAGCGTGGGTCCGGTCTTAGCGAGCCGCAGGGCACGCGTTAACCGTCGCCGTGGCGGGAAACACGATACTGCTCAAGTCGCAACACTTTATTGTGGCAACACCAACGCAGTACAGCCCGTTGCAAAAAAAGGCGCGGCGGGAAAGCAAGTAGGCTTATCCACGCCACGGGCACAAAGTACTACACAGGGGTGCCACGAGCACGTCTCCGCGGTAAAGGTAATCCACGGAGACACCGGGACAAAGGGCCCGGTTGCTCGAGCGAGGGCAAAGGCGCTCGCGTTGGCTTCGAAGGGAGACGGGTCGGCGTAGCGAGGCCACGCACTAGGACACCGTACTGCCCTTCGGCCGTGAGTACAGTCCGGGACTTCAAACGGTGAGCCACGCATTCTTTTCCGTCCGTCGAGTCCCGTCGCTCGGGGCTCGTCGGACTTCGCTGACGGCGCCTCGCGCCCGATGCGAACGCTCACCTTTTGTTGCCCCGCTGCGTACTCACGGCCGAAGGGCAGTACGGTGTCCTAGTGCGTGGCCTCGCTACGCCGACCCGTCTCCCTTCGAAGCCAACGCGAGCGCCTTTGCCCTCGCTCGAGCAACCGGGCCCTTTGTCCCGGTGTCTCCGTGGATTACCTTTACCGCGGAGACGTGCTCGTGGCACCCCTGTGTAGTACTTTGTGCCCGTGGCGTGGATAAGCCTACTTGCTTTCCCGCCGCGCCTTTTTTTGCAACGGGCTGTACTGCGTTGGTGTTGCCACAATAAAGTGTTGCGACTTGAGCAGTATCGTGTTTCCCGCCACGGCGACGGTTAACGCGTGCCCTGCGGCTCGCTAAGACCGGACCCACGCTGGTGGCCGTACTCCTTCGGGATACGTGTACACCACACTTGGCGCCCAACGTGGGGCCCAGTGTGGGAGTCTCGGCGAGGCGAACGCGCGCACCGCCACGCCACGCTCTCGGAGTGAACGGACACAGTTGACACGATCGGTACAAGCACACACATACATACATTTATTAACTAATTTAGACGACGATATCGTCCGCCGAATGTTACATCAGTTTTAACTAACACGCTACCATACAAACAACATAACCCAGTGACACACTAAACACACAATAACATGATAAACACACACTAACACACTCAACACACTAGCACATACCCAAGACGGCGTCGCCAACGCCTGACTTTCCACGCGGGACCCCGGCGCGAAGCCCGCGGTGCCGAGCACCGGGGACCCGCGCTACAGACAACCGTTCGCGGCAGCCGCCACGCGCAGAAGAGGCTCGCTCAACGCTCGCCCACCACCAAGGCCCGCCTTCCGCCAGGGGCCACCACCGGCGCTACCACTCTACCAACAGTGGTACTCAAAGCGAACACAACGCCATCTATCGCCCGGTGGTGGTCACCACCGAAACAACGCCCTGGGGCGAGACACGTGCGCCACGCGGCGCAGACAACTTTACAGGGGGGGTGTCCGCACCCCCACACCTCTGAAAGGCAGAAACTTTCTGACGCATTTCGATAATTGAACGTTCGGCCCCTTTCTGTGCAGGTGCTACTGGATCACCATCCTCGTCTTTAGTCAGCTGAAAAGGCAGTCAAAGCCGTCTTGCGCTTTTTTAGAACTACATTGCTATGCGAACACCTTTTACTTTTGTGTAGCGCAGAAGATTCTGGGACCTTGGGCATCTGCCTCAGTTGCGCAGAAAGCGACTAAAGCACTCCTGCTTTACTTAAAGTCAACAAACCTGAGCGACCGCCTGTAGACTGTGTGTGTTCCCCCGAGTGTGCTCGTGATTGTGTGTACCTTCTTATCTCTCTACAACCTCTTTTCTCCCCTTCATCCCTTCCCCAGTGCAGGGTAGCAAATCAGATGTGCGTCTGGTTAACCTCTATACCTTTCCTTGCATATTTATCTCTCTCTCTCTCTTTGTGTAGTGCCACCGCTGCATACGCGTCAGCCCATTAACTGAAAATCCCTAGTTTTTTGTCTCTTTCTCTTCTCTTTCCTCTGTGCCTCCCATCTTTATACCTCCCCTTTCCGTTCCCCCAGTGTAGGGTAGCAAACCGGGCATCTGTCTGGTTAACCTCCCTGCCTTCTCTCTTGCTGTTCTTGTCCTCCTCCTCCTCTACGTCGTTTCTAACAAGCATATTGTGGTTTTGGGGCGTTGGACTCCATTAGCTTTTATGCATAAAGAGCTCTCAGTTTCTTTCAGTTTTTCTGTTTTCCTCTCTTCCTCAAACTTTCTTTTTGTCCTATCTTTAGCTGATACTTCAAAAGTACAGGCTCAACTCACAGACGTCTCAAATAGACTTGAACTAAGCCGACAACCATTTGAAATTAAAGACCATATCACGCGATTTGTCGCCATAGGCGCAGCTGCAAAAATAAAAAAAAAATGAAGAAAGCTTTTCATCGTAACATCAATGAGAAAAACAAGTCAAAAAAGCAACACACGAGTCCGAAACTGCTTTAAAGGAAACAAAAGTAATGACTGTGAGACAGAAGCGAAAGACCAAGGGTGCTTGCGAGAGTCGCCTAGTAAAACGACGAAGACGAAATGAAACGAGAAAAAATAAATCTGTGGTGGCACAGACCTTCAGCGGGAACCAGCGAGACGTGACGAGAAGGGAACTTGCTAGCCAAGTCGAGACAAGACCATTAGGCGCCCCAGTTAACGCGACAGCGGTGGTGGAGCGCGCGATCATCTGTAAGTGAGACCATCCGGGGGGTAGCACGCCAATGCTCCGGCCACAAATAGGCACGCAGCCGTAGACGCCGCTCTCTATCTTTTTTGTTTCTTTATGTTCGTTATTTTTCGGTTCTCCTTCAGCGTATACTACTTACTAAGTTGAATTGAGCTCACCTCATATGCGATGCCGCTAGCATTGTTCGCAATCTCGCCCGCAAAGACGACAGAAGAAGAAAAAAAGGCGATAATAGGCAGGATCCTCGTTATTCGACACGATGGAAATCATTGACAAATAAAACAAAGCGGCACATCGCACTTTGATGCACTTTGTCATTATTTTCTTGTGACGAGTTCAACTTAGCGCCAAGATGATGAAATACATTGTACAAGATAGCAGATGGTTATATCGGAGGTGAGCTGCAGAGTTCTTTAGCTCATGACAACTGGCCGTGGTGGACTAGGGGTTATGGAAATTGACTGCCGGTCAAAAGGTTGCGAGATTGAATCCCTGTAGGGGTGGTGCATTTCAATGGAAGCCTAATGCCAGAGGTTCGTTTGCCTAGATATAAGTGGACGTTAAAGATACTTAGATGGACGAAGTTTCCTGAGCCCTCTACTACGGCACCTATATCTCCATTCATATGGTGCGTTTGAAACGTAAAACCACGATTATTAAGGCGAAATCCTTAGATGCCTCAACAGAAACAAAAATTGACCGTTGGCGGCGCTACACGAGTCGCGCGAAAAAAGTCATCGCGGTATGACGTCACCGTAACGATGTCGCAGACCGCCGAAATTTTTGACGTCAATTTGCAGTCGTCCTGGTGTCATGTGACGTGACGCACTATTATGAGGTATTCACATGACACCGCCGCTTCATCAAAGGTGGACCACTGATCACGATGGCCGTGCAATGCAAGATGAAAATGCAACAGGCTTGCAATGCCTGCGATCTTGGAGGCAATGCCGAACAGGGGCAGAAGTTTTCGGGGGGTGAGGGGGAAGGCGTCTTTCGAAGGAGAATGAATACATCGACTGAGCATAAAAAGAGCCTACTGCTGAGGACGGGCCCCTTGCCACCCCTACCCTTGCTTCTGGACTTCTGCTCGTGTTGATGACGACCGTGCCACTGCTCACTTAATCTTTTCTCTTCTTTCCACTTTTCTCCCTTTTCCCTTCCCCGCAGGCACTGCGCCGTGCTCCCGACCGGGTTGCAGAAATTAGGTGTCTTTTCTCATCTTCTAACCACTACCACCACCACCATAAAAAGAGGGTGGCCTTCGACTTCCAGTCGTCTTAGGCGAGTGCACAAGGTAGACAGCGATTTTTACTATTTTAGCGCGCCACACACAGTAATTAAAAAGAAAAGTAAGAAAGAACAAGAGTCGTGAAAACGCATGCTCGGACGCTAGCCTCGCGTACTTGCGGCATAAACAACGCTAGAAGAAAAGACGGCACCACTTGTAGGCCAGAATTTTCATCGCTGGTCAGTAAGCAGTCGTCTTGGACAGGAGGATCTGGGGGTCAGCTGTACAGTGCCCGACGACATGACGGCGTCCTACTTACTGTTACAGTAAACTCTGAGCCAGTGTTCGCCGCTCGTGCGCTGTGAAATAACCGGGCCAAGAGTTGTTACCTGCTGGCCGTGCCAACAGGTAATAACAGTGGTCGAGGTTATTCGGGCGCTCGCGCTTAAAAAGGACACCCTAGTAAATGAATCTGGTCCACAAATACCTCGGTGTTACAATCTGAATGCAGTGCGTGTCACGCATCCATCAGAAGCGCGATTGAGGTGAGAAACGAAAGGTCAAAATGGCTCGACAGAAGTAATTCTAGTAATCAGAATGGAAGACAGGGACATAAATCCAGCGTCTTGGTGTGACATGTGAAACTAAACATATCTTCCTCGTATATGTAAGTGGCGTGGTCTTCACTGCTCACTCGTCTACGTATGTCTGTTTCCGGCACTTGCCTCTGACGTACTGATACGTCATGCCATGGACGCACGAAGACCATTAGCCTCACTTCATAGCACTGCAATAATGCTGCCACGCTTTCCTCCTCTAGTAGCTGCTTACGTGTCAGACAAAGGCGGAGAGCCGGAACAGGGTCGCGTGCTTCGAGCACTTTCTCGTCATGGTGGATAACGACGTTTCATGACCAGTAGTTGGTGTCAGAGAAGCGACGTTCAACGTTCGTGTTCGAGATGGTGGACACGAAAACCGAGAGCTTGAATACACTCGAACGTTAGCATCTGCTTCTCCCTTTCCCCCTCTACCCCTTCCATCTGCTTACTGCACTGCTGCCTTGCACAGTGGAAGGGGAGACAAATGTAATGAAAAAAAAAATAAGGAGAAAGAGAAAGGGAGGGAATGAAGATAGAGGAGATCTTCGGTAAGGTTGACAGCAGTTTTCTCCAGTGAGTCACCTTACTGCCAATCAAACTAACAATAACCTTTTGATATTAAAATACGTTTGAAGACTTCTGTTTATTTATTTGATTGATATGTGGGGTTTAACGTCCCAAAACCACTATATGATTATGACAGACGCCGTAGTGGAGGGCTCCGGAAATTTAGACCACCTGGGGTTCTTTAACGTGCACCCAAATCTGAGCACACAGGCCTACAACATTTCCGCCTCCATCGGAAATGCAGCCGCCGCAGCCGGAATTCGAACCCGCGCCCTGCGGGTCAGCAGCCGAGTACCTTAGCCACTAGACCACCGCGGCGGGGCATTATTTATTTATTTATTCATTTATTTATTTTATTGTTTATTTATTTGCTTGTTTGTGTGTTTGTTTGTTTGTTTGTTTGTTTCTTTGTTTGTTTGTTTGTTTGTTTGTTTACAATACCTTACATGCTCCTTATCGGAGCATTGCGTCAGGGGAGCGATACCTGGTTAACTATAAAATGTGATAAATACAAGAAAAGATGAAATCTAAATTATGCATTCTGAAAGGCGCGCTGAGGTACCGCGATGTTATAGAGCGCCAGAAAAGAAAGAGGGACAACCAGGTAGAAAGAATAAATAAGGGAGGAGCATGCGCGAAGCGGGAAGGAAAATGCGAATTTGATTAACATTGACAGTCAGTGATTGAAAAACAAAGCGAATTTTGGCGTGGTTTACAACACTACCAAGTGATATAACACAACGTTACACAATATTTACAACAGTAACACGTCTGAAAGTAACACGTCTGGAAAGAAAATTAAAAATGATTATGTAAGCATGAAATGTTCGATGAGGCGTTGGTGAAAGGCATTGCGATTAGTGGTCTGTTATATCTTAACACATCCTGATATATTTTCGTCCACTTTTCTTTTTTTCCCATTTACATTACAATCACTTCTAGTAACACTCCCTGTACTTCCCTCGGCATCAATGTCTGTTATTTTTCGTCAATATTGTGTCTGATAAAGAAAAAGAGTTCCTGGATTTACGCTTCTTTCCTTATAGCATTAGGGAGCTTCAGGGCAAAATTTGCTGCACTGCTGGCTCGCACGTTTTGAACACCAGACTACACGGCTCCCGTGCTTCCCAGATTTGAACGTGTCTTGAGTCTGAACGCCAGTGACGCAAGGGTTTGTGCATAAATAGCGTGAAGTGTACAGTCCACGCTTAGGTGTGCTTCTAATGATATCCTGGCCATTTAGCCCTTGAACTGCAGGAGTTGCATCCAACGGGAATCGTGAAGTAAAAAAATAAAGTGTTCAGCGAAAAACTTGTAACACCACGAAGAAAGGCGGGAACAGAGAGCAGCTGTTTGAATTTAGACGCAAGCTAAGCGACGTTTTATGCAAATCATCCTTCATTCGCCATTTCGCCAAGCCTGGAAATGGTCTTTCCCTAAACTTCCACTTCTCGTTGTTGCCAAAACTTCGCGCTGTTCGCCTTTGGTTCCACTCTCGGGAGAAAAAAGGTTTGGTGAAACTTAACAAGTTCCACGAGACCTTTTTCTTTTGTTACTTTTATTTCGTTGATGTTGCAACTTCAATACCTCCATGAAAAAAAAAAAGAGAGGAAGGTTTGATCAATAGTATTCTGTGAAGCTTTCTGGTCTTTCTGTGTATTTTTTTTAAAACACCTGCTGTCTTTGTTGCTTCATTTTCTTGTTCAGTTCTTCATTCTGGTGCTCCTTAATTACTGTTTCGATGCCGAAAAAAAAAGCTTGTTCACTTTCTAAAGTCTTGGGGTAAGAAAATTTTGTCCACTGAAAAGGGCGTCACAGTACTGCGATTTCGGCAAAATCTATAATGCTAAGAATTTGAACACTGTCAACGTGTGTCTATATGGGTCTATTTATTTTCGCTCAGCTTGGCGTAGCTGGTCTAATAACCTTGGCACACGTATTCAACGGCAAGGACGAGATGGTAATCAACAGTAACACTCGTCGCATTGTTCTGGTTTGGTATGCGAATGCTAGCTTGGTATACTTGTGCTTCAAGAGAAGAAGATGCGGAATTGATTTCTAGGGCATTCGAAATGTTTCGGTACAAAGATGGTGGTTCCTTTAAGCACGAACATCATGCTAGATTTATAGAGTGTGTTGTTCCAGTGATTTCTGCCGAGATTGACCCACTGTTCTTACTATTACTGAAAAAATCTAATGCTATTGATAATGGGTTTTTTAAAGCTGTCAAGACCCCCACAAATAATATACATATACATAAGATAAATATACGGGCCCTTCAAAAAGTAAGGTGTACATTTTCCACCATGCACAATATCTTCGACAAACCACCACTGCAACTTCTTTACTTGAGATGTATACGGTCACGGGATTGATCCTGCCCACGGCGGCCGCATTTTCGGTGGCCCCGCACTTGAATTTAGGTGCACGTTAAATAGCACTGGATAGTCGAAATATCCGAAGCCCTCTACTATGGCGTCCTTTGTAATCTTATAGTGAGTTAGGAGCGCAAAGTTGCACCGTTTAAACTATTATACGTGAGGCATGATTCTGTGCTTATATATGTAACGAAACTTTAGCTAGCTACTCTTGACGGATACCATGAAAGAGCGAAGCTGCAGAAATACACAGTAGCCTTCGTTTCGCTAATTATCTTTGCTTGTTAAATGAAGTAGGATTGCAATGCTGTGGAATTTAAGTGGGACTGAATAGGAATGAAGGGGGGGGGGAGAAGTAGCGAGAACAATAGTGGTGGAAGTGGTGAGCTGTAGTAGTAGCAGTGTGAGTGGTGGGAGTATACACATTTATGAAGTGACTGATGATGAGTGGGCGAAGCTCCGGGCGAAAAAAACGGGTATCCGGGAATCCCCCGTACATTGTCCACTTGAACATGCAAATGAGTGACAACACGTGCGTACAGTACAGTGTTCTTTTATTGGTCGTCATAAAGGGCTACTCCGCGAGTGCCTTTCGCGGGTGAGAGCGCTTTCACGATCGCATTTCACTATGGCCGAAATAGAATGTGGGGTCTGGAACGCGCTGGTACTTCATCGATATTAGTGTCATCGTCATCGACACCGAGGGAAAGCAGACGTGGCTTGACACTAAGGAGCTTTACCCCTGAAAAAAAAAAAAGCACCTGTCAACCCCTTCTGTGACTGCGGTTCGTGTTTTTTCGCTATGGCAACCATTACATCGAGATTTTACGTTAGCACACAAAGCAAAGTCGACAAAGAGTGAAAATCCAAAGATGGAGCCACAGAGAAAGACCAAATCACGCGGTGGCACGCGATGGTGCAAACACATCAAGCACTGCAATTTTTTTCTGAGTGCATGGCCTCGAGCCAGATGAGAAGTGCGTGGAAGAAGAAAAAAAAATTGCCCGCAGCTTCCCTCGGGGGAACACTGAGGAGGATGCGGAGCATATAATTGGTTAACGGGGTGTTAAAGTGCGACTTACTTGGGTCGATGGCTAAATTGGTTGACGTGGTTGTGAAATGGGGTGTTAAATTGCGGCTTACTTGGGTCGCTGGCTAAATTGGTTAACGTGGTTGTAGGAGGGGTGTTAAATGAGTGAACACGTACGACACGTATGCGAAAGGGCGGTGTTTATTTATTGCGACGAACTTTGCAGCGGCTTCACGTTCTCTAAGTTGAGCATCTTCCGCTCGACGCCGACGTTTACGTTCGGCGTCGCGAGCTCTTCTCCGCGCTGCCTTGTCTTCGGACGACGACTTGGTTGCGGTTCCGCCAACACTTTGGCCGGCGCTGGTCGAAGGGACGTCGATCATTGCGACCTCGGACGTCAACGCGCCGTACAAACCAACCGACGAGCGGCAACTGAGCGAGCGAGCACCGACCTTGAGTATATATACAGCGCGACGGCGCATGCACTGTCAGCTGTCGAATGTTCGAGAAGGGGGAGAAGCGCAACGGCGCATGCGCGCGCGTCAGCTGCCGATGTACTCGAAGCGCGACGGCGCATGCGCGCGCGTCAGCTGCCGATGTTCTCGAAGCGTGACGGCGCATGCGCGCTACATTATACACCTAGCGAATGTTCGTGAAGAGGAGAAGCGCACGCGGTGTGTAGAGGAGGAAGGGTGCACAGATGGTGGAGGAGTGAAGCGCGCGTGGTGTGTAGAGGAGGAAGGGATGTACAGATGGTGGAAGAAGGAGGAGGAAGCTTGCGGACGGCGCCGCACTACAAGCCTCGAGTATTAGATGCTCCGCATCTAAAAAAAAAACTCCTTAGGTGAAGTCCTTGCCGTAGTCTCAGCGTTGTCATTACGGGAAACTCGGTGAACTCGAATGAATTCTCCTGAAAGCTACTGCTGCTGTTGCGAGCTGAATAATTCACGAACGCCGCACGACATGTGTACGCTACCGAAACAACGACAATGTTATGAAGACCATTTACTCCTGTGAGAGAGAAATCGCTGTCACACAGCAGGAGTTCGTTTTCTGACACTAGTTCATTCGTTTTGCTGTTTCTTTCTTTCTTTCTTTCTTTCTTTCTTTCTTTCTTTCTTTCTTTCTTTCTTTCTTTCTTTCTTTTTTTCTTCCTTTCTTTCTTACTTTCTTTCTTTCTTTCTTTCCTTCTTTAAAGTGAGGGTGTTGAGAACTTGTCTTTGCTACTGTTCTCACCTTAGTTATGCGGCCTTTCTAAATAATTCATTTTCTGATGTTGTTTGAAATATGTAAATGGCGGGGTGCTTTCACTCCGGAGTTACACTGCAGCTTGTGTACTAAATCTTAAAAGTCAGTCACACTTAAGGTGTGACAATATCCACATATATTCTCGACAAAAGAGAGAGAGAGAGAGCGAAAAAGATTCTTCTGTAAAACGTGTTGCCTTGCGTTTACCTTTGCATATATACCACACTCACCCGGTACCTAGAGTAGCATGTGAGGCGAATATACATGCTAACAAAAAATATTACGCATTACCTATAGCGGTAAAGATAAATAAGTGCGGTAGCAGAAATAATACATCAGAAGAAATAACAGCGTGCAAGCCACGGTAGAAAAACTATGCAACAAATAGAAACCGCTGGCTGTTGTTTTATGCGAGATGGTTCTTGAGGTTCTTGAGGTAAATGTCCGAGCAAATACTGAACATGGACACCCGGTGATGTATTTCTGCCAGTACTCCGTAAGCTGAAAGCCTGCACTTACGCGGATGATTTATGGACCTGGCCAATTGAATAGCTTAGATGTTTTACTGGTATGCGTCATTGACTTAGGCTGGAACAGTCATATGCCCATTTTTTTATCTATTACTATATTTTGTCTGTGATCTGAAACTGTGAAGTGTTCTATATCAACACGTGCGCCTTCATCATCACAAACCTCAGTGGCACTGTTCCGTCGTTCGCTTGTGCATTGTTCCCGTTATTTCCTCCGCACTACTGAAACGCTCAGAAATGCTCGTTTAGCCATGCATCATCACGTACACACACATACACGAAATCACACACACGCACACACACACGCACACACACACGTTATTGAAAGCGGAAAGCTTCATTATCCATTCAGTGCATAAACTAATATTCACGCTTGTGCAGATTACACCTCATATACGTCAGTACGAGGCTCAAAAGATACTCGGTCGAGCTGTATAGAAGCCTTGCGCAAGCATCGTGCACAAAGCCACCATCCACGCGTGCAGCAGCCTCGCTAACGACTATTTCCATTAGTACAAAAAAACTCCGGCGACCCTGATACGTCCCCCTCGCATCTCCTTCTCGTTTCCTCGTCGCCAGTGGTGCATATAATAGCAATTTTAGGATAGGGGTTCGGGGAAGGGGTAGCTTCATAGAATGCGTTTCACCACAATGCACCAGCATCGTATAGCTTGCCTAGAGTTTCTGACGAAGCATCTCGCGTCCAAGGCAACGTACCCTAAAATGCTATCTACAGCTTTTTGGCTCGAGTTACCTCCGTGTGGCGTTCGCAGAACACAGTGCTCGCATCTACCCGGTACTCAGTGCTGCAGACACTGTGTTGGGTATGGTAGCAGTGAGAGATAATAACAATGAACGTACGTAGAAAAGAAAGGGTAAAAAAGGGAACCGTCGGGAAACGATGCGAGAATGGCCGCAACCACTGTACTCCGGTACCGAGTCACTCTTGCATTGTTAATCGTTTAATTCCGGCTCATGAATCCTTGAATGCCGCGCAGGGTGGCCGTCCGGGAAGCTCGCAAGGAAATTACGCTGCCCGAACTCCCCACGTTTCCCCAGTACCCCCCCCCCCCTCCCTTTCAAAGCAGACGCCGAGGGAAGCAGACGACGAAGCGGCCACGGCAAGCGCCGACGCCATGCATTGTCGCGTCGTCTGCTGCAGCAACGTCGAGGCCGAGATCTGAATCATTCATGGCACCGCGCTGAAACCGGATAGCCTGAGGTTCTTTTCTAACAGCCCGAGCTGTTACTAAGGCCACAGGGTGCCTGCGAGTCCGCGCTCATCTGAGTTTCCATCTGGCTTGGCGCTTATAGTGGACACACCGGGAAGAGAAACAAGCATGCACGGCAGAAGGGTAAGTATATAGGTGTAATCAGAACGCCGACGCCATATTTTTCTTATTTACTAAATACTGTCATCCCTTCACGAGAGTTATTACAGGAGGGGATACTAACATTGTACGAGCAAAATAATGGAATAACAAGACATCCAAGAATAAACTCACAAATTAGTAACGACCTCTCTACGTCAAATATCGCGATCATTGGATTAGCCAATGTATCTTGCATACAAACGTATATATGTAACAATACATTACATACAAAACCAAGAGATATAAAAAACTTAATATTAGGGTGTGAATGCATTCACCCGCACTCTAGTCGCTTTGCCAGAACTGGAGACACCAACACGAGATTTTCGTTACCCCGGGGCGATATTCTTTCAGTTACCGCGACGTTCATTGAAGGCGTCTTCCTCGTACCCTTCTGCCCACATTCATTATTTAGGTCTGCGATGACCACTGTGTTCACGATGAGAATTGGGCTGAAACTTTTTACGGCAGGGAAGTCTGATGATGCGTATGTATTATTAAATGCGAAGCATTACCTTGCGTACTGCAAGCACATTTGATATCTATCTATCTATCTCTCTATCTATCTATCTATCTATCTATCTATCTATCTATCTATCTATTTATCTATCTATCTATCTATCTATCTATCTATCTATCTATCTATCTATCTATCTATCTATTTATCTATCTATCTATCTATCTATCTATCTATCTATCTATCTATCTATCTGTCTGTCTGTCTGTCTGTCTGTCTGTCTGTCTGTCTATCTATCTATCTATCTATCTATCTATCTATCTATCTATCTATCTATCTATCTATCTATCTATCTATCTATCCATCTATCTATCTATCTATCTAAGTTCCGTGGCTAACTCAGCTCTACTCAATCGCAGAATTCAAGAAATCTGGTAAAAGTAATCCAGTTTTTCTGATCTTGCAGCTGTGATGCGTGTATACCACCTTAGGCGACACTGTTCGGGAGATTTCATGGTATAGGCGCCCAAAGCCGACATCAAAGGCCCGCGGTCTCATCGTGATTGGCACAATGCCAAACGACTGCAACCCTCGCCCATATTATCAGACAATCATTGACTTGAAGTTTATTTTCGCTCGAACTGAGCACGGTGCCACTGCGTGACTGGAAATGACGCAATGGCTCTTGAGAAATGATGCCGACTATTGCTCATGCGCAGTGACCATTTCTGGCATCGGGTGCATCAGCCGCCGAGTTTCTAGGGTGAAGGTAGGGCACCGACTGAAGCGACGTTCTCGCGTAATTTCGCGAAAGTGATCGTCTAAGAATACTACCCCTGAAGTTGTCGCCATACGTCACGTGTGTCAGGAACTCGCGTGATAGTCGTCACGTAAGCATAGAGCAACCAGCTGGTGGCCAACGTTCAGGTGCCACGTTGATTGATTGATATGTGGGGTTTAACTTCCCAAAACCACCACATGATTATGAGAGACGCCGTAGTGGAGGACTCCGGAAATTTTGACCACCTGGGGTTCTTTAACGTGCACCCAAATCTGAGCACACGGGCCTACAACATTTCCGCCTTCATCGGAAATGCAGCCGCCGCCACCGGGATTCGAACCCGCGACGTGCGGGTCAGCAGCCGAGTACCTTAGCCACTAGACCACCGCGGAGGGGCTTCAGGTGCCACGTCGACGCAAGCGCCATCTATGGCGGTCACCGGAAGCAAGAGCCGTGAGATGCGGAGTGGCAGTGACGCTGGCGTGCTCAGACAGCAGACAAACAAGAGACGTGAGTTGCTCATCTTCGTATTGCCTCCGGGAAAGTATCTATAGGTGTTCAAGCGTATGGGCTGTTGTGACGACACGTGAAAACGAGGTATAGTTTTTGTTTGACCAGCATATGAATAATGGTCGTACGTCTTCGTATGGGCGGGTCGCAGTCCTATAGGTGCAAGCTTCTCTAGCCGCTCTTCACGCTTTGCCTATTGTGGAACCTCCGATGAGCAGGCTTCGAGCTGATAAGTGTGTCTTTTGGGTTGCTCTACTGCAGGAGGGTATAAGGATGGAGGTTATGCGGCAATCTGCGCGGGCTTTCATATCATGTGGTTAAGAGTGCTTAGTGTACAACTTTTCTTGAAAGCGCAGAAGTTCAGATACATCACGTATCTTCTCCTCACTCATATGTTCTGCCTACCTCCCATCTTCCTACAAACGGATGGGGAAAATAATCGACTAGAGTTTTCGCCAAAACCTGTATTTATCCTCTCTTAATACGTGCGTCGAATGTAATTTACCTCGTTTCATAAGGGGTGGTTTGTTCGTATACGAAACTTTAAAATGTTGAAAACTAGAACAAATCCAGCCATATGCCGGTCCCAAGAAGCACCATTACGTCAATAAACTGCGGCCGTGACATAACGCGAAAGGCATGTCAACTGGGGTTCGTCATATTCGGTCATTCCAGCGACGCAGGCGGCGCAATGTAGCCGTGTTACGAAGCTGTGACACGGTGATAACCGCAGCTCGGTCTCTCAGTAGCATAGAGTTTCCCACAATACTTACTAGAGAGAACTCTGGCGCTAGTGTCTATGGGAGCTGCAACGCATGGCGCTTCAGCGAGCATGGGAATGATGGGTAGTACACACATTTGTCTAATATTCCTACTTCTGGCCTGCCTTTGGCTCCGTGTGTGTTCGTTTGGCTTGGAGCTGTTTTCTTACGAAACAAGTATTAGCAAATGTTCAGCGGTTGCGCTTCACCATTTTATTTTTTAGACTTACTTTGCAAATTGGCTCACGAAGTTCAAAAGCATTCAATCTTTATTTAAAAAAACGAAACACAGCAATAAACAAATCCGCAAGTACGATACGCCACCCGCAAGTCTTCAAATGTGTGTACTACCCATCATTCCCATGGTCGCTGAACGATGGCAGCGCCAGAGTGCCCTCTAGTTAATTTTGAGAAACTCTATGCTCGGTAGTCATGAACCAATAAACGCTTCTTCACGCTCTGCGACAATGACGTAAACGCTCGCCACATCACCGTCTCGTCCGCCATTTCGACCTTCCGCTACGCCACCTATAGTCGCCGGAAGGATCAAATACGTCGTGCCTGCAACGGACACGATTTCCGAAAGGCCAAACAACAAACATTTGCAGCAACTGCACGCACGCGCAAAACAATGAACCGCTATTACGTCACGTGCTCCAACGTGTCTCGTATTTCCCGGGGCCAATATACCAACTTATATGACGCCGCGGTACCGTTCCAAGTATGCGAGAAACGCGGCATGCAGCCTCGCTGGCATGTCGTTCGAAACGGCGCATTTCTGCGAATTCGGCTGTCAGCCGGGCGTGCAACGCGCGTATCCGATGCAGTGGTGGGGGGAAAGAAGGGGTGTCAGCGAAAAGCGCCTCCGCCCACCCGCCCGCTCGCGAGATAAGCCTTTACGCACTCTTTCGAAATCATTTCGCGAGCTATACGCGCGACAAGACACGCTCCCCGCCGTTAATTTATGCCGCCTTCGCGCTTCGCAGGCGAAGACGCGCGCATTATTCGCTAGTCGCAGTCGGCACGATTCGATGCTCGATTAATGGTCCGCGAGAAATATATAAACGTGTGTGCATGTGCCATACTGGAGGGTTGTGGCTGCTCGACGGAGTGGCGCCTTCGAATGAACTCGCGCGCACTGGCGATGCACCGTTGGAGATGAAGCTCGGGTCGCCCTGCGTGTTGCCACCGTCGCTGGACGCTTTGGCCAAGTCGCCCCCAACTCTGTCTTCTATGATATGGGCACCGTGCACTGGCCAGAGAACTCTACGTATATCTCTGATTTATCAGCTCTGTTCCGCAAACGTCAGCTGAAATTCATACGAATAAAGTAAATGTACACATTAAAGCAAAAACATTTATCAAGGCTAATCGGTGATCTGCCCAATCGGTGATCTTGTCTGCACTTGTCATGCGACGTTAGACAAGTACAGATAAATAATCTTACCTCGCGATGAGGAATATGGTGTTACTGATGGTGCTGATGTCACACAGGGAGATGCCCATTGCTTGAAAAGGGGTTGGGTATGGGGCAGTGGTAACAACATTGTCATATTCATGGTCAGATAACGTTTGAAAGCCCAGTGAGAGGACTAGCAATACATCCTGATAACGAGCGACCCTTTCGGCCCAGGCGATGAGTGTTTGCTGTAGTCTGTGATCTGGCGCTCAGCAGCCTTTCCCACTTCTCTTGTAACGGAGCCGCACAAAGCGGTCTAGGAGAGGGGTAAACGCTCGCACACCCATAAAATTAGATCTTGAGTTTGGGAATGACAGTATATACCGCGGTTAAACCGGTTCATTCGTGTATCGTGCGATAGGTGCACGAGTTCTCGGCAGAGAGGGCACTGCTCGCGGTTTGTTGTTCGAGGGTTGGCGCAACTGTGGTTTTAGGAGCGAAACACCATATGGCCGAGCCTTATCTGTCGGCTGTGTTCACCACGGGGTGGTTCGTGTGTACTAGACACAAAAAGGGTTTGAAAATAGACTAATATTAGTCACAATCGCGACAGAGCAATATAAAACAGCTACAAGCACGAGCCCTTAATACTAGTCGACGACATCAGCGTAGACATTATGGTCCTTGGGACCTACCTTCGTCCGCTCATCATTCACTTTGTGAGAGGCGAGCGATTTTTCACCTTGTCACGGGAAATACGGCGCCAGCGCGTTGAAGAAGTGAATATTCATTGCGCGAACTTGTGCTGGCATAACACAGAACACTCGCGTTAGAGCGACAGCAGCGTGCGCATTCGTCGAAATCTAATGTAACGTGGCTGCGTGTCTCGATACATTCTAGCACGATCACTGGGGTCGCTTATGCTCTGAATGTGTTCTCTGTTTTCCTGGGAATTATCTGCGGTTGGAATGAGAACCCGTGAAGATATCCCGACACATTCAAGTGCGACTTGCGCCAAAGGAATAACACGTGTAACGTGCAGTTTGAACCGGTTAAAGGCGTTCGCAATTTATACACTTGATTCTAGTGTTTGTCACAATCTGGAGTCGACCGAAATGCGTTCTGCTGTGACTTTTGATTTATCGGCGCCACATTGAAGAGGCGAGCGCTTCACACTGCGGTTGGTCCTGTTAGTGTACGAATATTTAAGAATACCTAATATGCGTTATGGGTTGCGCGCGGTTCGTACTTTGGCTTGTATCATGCTCGAAAAACTCAAGAGAAACCAGTGCAAGCACGCAGGCTCTTAAAAATATTATTCGTTAGCATTATTACTTAATTATAGCTGCTGCGCATTCAAGGACCGCCATTTTCTCTCGCCTATATACATCGCTCTAAATAAATAGACGCGTCAGTATTTTATATTCCCTTCCAATATTTACCTCCATCCTCTCCGCTTCATTTGTGTGAGTCATTTGCTCTGTCTCCTTCCTTCCAAATGACCCTGTTACCGTGACACGACACAGGTGCCTCCTTCCCTAAAAACATATGAATAAAATAAGAGTTGTCGACTCAAAACTTCACAGCGGCGCATAAGACGAAACTCGTCTATATAGAAGGTGAGCGCTCTATGTAGCGCCGTGGCATCCCAGGTCTCATGCGCGTCTGGGCATTCCGAGCCTGGTCCCTATAACGAGCGACGTCTTCTTCAGCCATGCCGATCAAACGTTGTCGAGCGCGTTGTTCTCCCACAGGGAAGAGCCTGTGCAGCGTACGCGCGCGAGCGTACTACACACAAAGGAGGGCTCCGCTATTCTCTGCACGCCAGACTTCTCTGCAACAGCATCCTTCCTCGAACGCAGCAGCGTCTTCTCGTCCCAAAAGGGCCTACACTAGCATACGCCCGGACGCTTTCCCCGCGACTTTGCACAATCCCCTCCACTGCATCCCCACGCAGTCCCATCTCCTCCCGTGTCGCCGCGGCCGTCTTCGAAATCCCTGTGGCGGATGCCAGCTTCCTTATCTCTGCTGCCGGGTCTGGCTGTCCTCTTCTTCGGCTCGAGGCGTTCTTCCGCATTTGCATAATAGGAGCATCCCCAGCTCCAGCGGGGCTGCGTTGGCTCCGATCTGGCTCCCTCTTGGCTTGGCTTCTGCCGCCTCTTTCCTTCCGAACTAGGAAGTCCCGGGGATGGCCACGTCGCGGTTAAATCTCGATCGCGGCTTTATAATGAAGCGCACGCCAGCCTTCCTTTGTGTGGGAACGCCATGTTTTCCCAGGAAGCGGTGAGTGTGTGCGGAGAGCGGGGATGCGAAGGAGGCGGCGGGGGGAGGGGGGACCTTTTGAGGCAGCGATTGTCTCGCAGATATGAAGTGCGGTGTGTCTATACACACCTGGCGAAATTAAGCGTCGGATGAACCCCAACGAATCTCAGAAGGTATCAGGATATTTGCTTAAAGCAGGCACATCTTCAGACCCCGCACGCAATTTTAAAAGTGTAGTTCATCACGCATCTTATTAGAGAAACTGGTCTATATGAACATTGCTTACTGTTTTCTTTTTGAAACTACTTATAGGGGGGGGGGGGATATGAGCTGCAACATGAGCTAGAACACTGAAATTACCCCTCAAAGGTCGTAGCGGCTAAACGCAAATAGCAAGTGCCAAAGTATAATTCATGGCACTAAATGCTCAAACGAAAAGGTGTCTTTGGCAAAATTTTCTACGCGTTACATTCATATCAGTGAACGACAAGTACTCGGGGAATAAACGTGAATTCAGTGTTCAAGCTCTCATATGGCCCCCGATAGGGTATCGGTGTCATGCGTATGCGCATGTGTTGCGCTTGAACATGGCAAGAAGTGCCAATCAACCAATCGATCAATCAATCAATCGATTAAGTCTCGTTTTCTTTCCGTATTGTACATTCCATCAATCCGAAAGCAATGACCAACAGGACCACCAAAGCAGTGGTCCACTCTTTTGCTCAAACGAGCTTGAGTGCCCCTTCACGCGAGAAGAGGCTTTCAAGGTGCTGATGCCGAAAAACTAGAAAAAAGGGCTGGGTTGTTGCTTCACCCCAATGCGCGCGGCATATGGCGGTGTATGCGCATAATATGCGAGCGTCGGCGAAGAACCATCGGCTGTTTATTGGTTCTCTATACTTACTGCAGCAGCCAGTACAGCTTCATTTTCATTTTTATCATGCCTACGCTTGAAATCGTTGTGAGGTCGATACACTTCTTTGATATACAATGCATCGAGCATTGGCAACAACCCCTGCGAACTTTGCGGGAGCTCCATGGAATACGTTTACTCGCTTTCATGACACGCGAGTGCACGTCTATCGCGCGTATACGGTGCTGGGCTGCTGATTCGAAGGTTGCGGGTTCGATCTCGGCCATGGTGGTAGCATTTTGATGAAGGCGGAATGGTAAAGGCCTGTGATATGTCGGTACACGTTGAAGAACATCAGATGGTCGAAATTTCCTGAGCCCTTCACTACGGCGTCGCTCACTATCCTATCTTGATTTTGGGACGTAAAACCCTAAATATCATTGTTATTGTTCTTATTAACACGTGACTGCACGGAGTCACCGTGTGTTCGGCTATCTATTCGACAGTGGGATACTTATCACGACGGGGTTGCACCGAGCTGTAGGCTATATCTTCTCGTAACTAAGAACCGTAAACCTGCAGCCCTATAGAAAAACGCCACCTGAAACTCGCTACGTTAGGCGTCTGTCCCCATAACTCAACGTCATTCATCTACTTCAACTATGGATTGCGTAGACCCAATGAATATGCGTGCGAATTTGTGCAAGCACCTCAAGGCGTTACCACCCCTCTCTCCCTCTCGCGCGTTCGCCCGCTCACTGCAGGCATCTTTTCGCAGAAGGAGAGGTACTTTTGGTATAGTGAGGGAATTTTGCTCTCATGGGTCGTCCTCTTTTTTCCTTCGTTTTTCTAGCTATTTATTTCCATCAGTCATAGACTATATTTAACTCCTTGTCTATATATTTAAGCGTAATCGGTAGTCGCGTGGTGACGCCATCGCGTGATGATGATTTTCGCTTCACTTGTCCCCGACGCCACGGAACGCCAACGGTCAGATTTGGCATTTCACGAGACAAGGTCTTCGCCTTAAAAATGTAGCCTGCATCGCGAAAGCATCTATATTGCCACCTTCGTCAGGATTGAAGTCAGACTACGGGGTGACTTCCGCTTGTTTAGCGGTATATTTCTCCATCTACGGCCGCGATTATTCGGACATATAGGCTACAGGCTAACGCATCTGAACCGAAAGTTCCAAATAAATCCTCTTCTCCCATTGGCGACTCTTTATTCACAGTGTCAACCAACTCTAGTTAATACTTGTTTCGAGCAGCCGAACTATAAACGAGACGCAAACAGAAGACATTCAGCGGCGGCTTCGTCTGTCTTTTCTATGTCCCCCTCTTTTTTTTTTTTTTTTGTTCCTCTGCTTCGAACCAACTTAGCTATGAACCAAGCCAGTGCACCCCGTTTTGAGCTAACTCTAGGCATAGCTTTAAAATATGCCGCGCACTTTATGGCGACTCAACCAAGTGTAGGCTGCCTGTTGAATAAAGTTAATGACAGGATATTTTATGTTCTGCCTAATTACTTAATTAGACTAGGTCAATTACCTTGTTTGTAATTTAACAACGCTGGGCCTAGGATTCATATTAGAAAGTTGTAGAAGCGTTTGCGAAACGTCCTATTCAAGAGTTTTCAACTTTTTAGCTCTACTTAGGTATTTAAACGAAACGGACTTGTACAAGCGGCTGTGATAGTGACATCGCGTACCATTGACTGTGACTGACCGTGCGTGCTGCGTTACGCGCTACCTTTCTCTCTCTTTCTTCTCCATCTTTCAGACTTCCCCATCATGCATGTTGTTCCGACTCGCACCACCGCCGACACTGTTGCACGCCGATGTCATGGGCCGCCAAGGTTGTTCTGTAGCGCGTTTCTCAGCTCGCGGCTGCTTCTGCGCAGAGCTGGTAGACGGGCGGACAAGACGATGGTGAGTTAAGGCAATGTTTATGTACAGCATAAAAATAGAGGCGCTACATATTTGACACTGTGGCCGACAGCTTAGGGACTCGATGAGCCGAGATGTCTTCTCTCTGACGCATAACATCGGCTGCTTGGCATCGTGCCGCTTGTTTCTTTATAGGACCCGGGTGATTCCTTACATCAGCAACGTCCAATCAGAACTCCCGCTGGTGGCGTCAGCTTCCTCAAATCGGGACCCGCCACTGGGTGACGTCATAATCCTCCAATCCGGAGCCGCTGCGCTGGGTTGCACCCAAGGACGAGGGATGTTGCCACGCATTTCGTAAGACTCGCCAGACTGCAATCTGGTGAGTATTGCGTCATTGGGCTGCTATCGGGCTCGTCGGTTGAGGGAGCTCGCCATGCGCTGCGTAAGACACACCGGCGCGTCAATTTAGATGACGTCATCGAGATGATGACGTCAGGCGGGCTCCCTCGCTGGCCTTGACACAGACTGCCTTTGCAGAGGCAATGACGTTCGGTCTTGGCTCTCAGGAGTAACCATGTGTAAGGTAGCAGACTGGGTGTTCTGAACTTGTCAGCCTCCCTGCTTTTTCTTCTTTACTATCTTTTTTCCTTTTTTTTTTTATCTGATAGGTATTAGTGTATCTCTGCGTGCTACAGATTCCCGGGAAGCAAACGAATGAACAAAACATGTCTGCTAGCACGCCGTAACATATGTACGCTATATATGTGTAAAACCTGCCACGTGTGATTTCGAAGTTGGTTCCCATGACGCTTGTCTGGTCCTTCCGAGTGCCGCGACCATGTTCATAGAACAAAACACACGCATGCGCAGTCATCCACGAATCGCGAAAATGTGAGAGGCAGGTGCCAGCTGCCGCTCTCAGTTCGCCCACTGGCCTCGTCCACTGATTCTCTCGACTGCCTCTTTTTCGGGTTCGATTGAGCGCATGGCGCTGCGCGCGCGCGCTTCTCTTTGAAATGCAAATGTGGCCGGGTTTTTTGTCCGTATGGAGACCGGAGCTGCGGGCCACAGCCGGCGCTGCAGAGAACGTATAAAAGCGACGAACGCTGCAACTGACGCGATGTGAATAACGGGGCTTCGCTGTCAGCTTTCTACGCACGCGATTGGTTCGTGCTAAGAGACTCACTCGCAGGGTAGATGGCGGCCGCAAGTGGGGACAATCCTAACACCATGGTGGTCTTTTTCTCCGTTTGACCTAAATGTTTTAGCTCGCCAAATCGATTCACCTGCTCAATTTGCGTCCCGCCATAAAACACCTTTAGATGCGAAGCAGCTTATGGTCGAGCTCAATCCGGCGTGCGTGCCCACCCGCACTGCGCATGCGCCGCAGCTGTGAGTCGCGTCTCACAACTTAGTTTTGTTTGCTGGCGCACATCGCAGCCCTCAGCGCTTATAGAGAGAGAAAGAGAGAGAAAAGATATGTAGGAAAGGTAGGGAGGTTAACTAGACTATGCGTCCAGTTTGCTACCCTACACACGGGGAGGGGGAGACGGGAGTAAAAAAAAGAGAGAGAAGGATAGACACATGTCACATCACACACACAATGCCGAGTTTCACAGGCGGTTCCTCAATGAAGTTGCTGTCAAGTATCTCAGGAGGGCTCGTGTGGCTTTCTGTGCTGATGTGATGCGCGACCAGGCTCCTAAGATCTTTGCTTCATTAAATGGCCGGTTCGAGTCTATTCAAGGCACACTGGAGAGTCCGGCGATCTTCATCGAATTGGGCACAGTGGCACAAGAGATGTTCAATAGTCTCTATACAGTTGCAGCTTTCACACATGGATGAATCTGCCATGCCAATGCAATGGCTGAATGACTTAGTAAACGCTACCCCAGTCCACAGCCGGCACAGCGTTGTAGCGTTTATGGCTCAGCGCTTATGGCTTTCACAACGCTTATGGCGTCTCACAACGTCGTTTCGTTGGCGCACATCGCAGCCTTCAGCGCTTATGGCGGAAGTTATAACGTGCGGACATCGCTATAATTTTACCCTTAATGTCGACGTCGGTCTACATGTGTTTACAAACATAGAATTAATCTATAAATGAAACGCTCCAGCTTATTCTTAAGGCTCCTTAAGGGTCTAGGAGATTTATTTAAACCTCCTTGGTAAGGGTCCGGCGTAGTTTGCGACGACAGGTTCACCACACTACGTTGACGCGAAAACCGAGCCCCCTGTAAGAGGTAGAGAGTATTAGAATATACATCATTCTAGTACACTATATGAGGAGGCTCGCCTTTTGCCAGACGGTGCCAGTGAGTGCGCCGCCATAGCCTTGGTCGTTCAGTGATCTAGCATACGGTAGTCTGACGATTGGTGCCATGGCGCTACACCTAACTACACCATGTTCTTAGAAAACAAATATCCAAACAACCATTGCTACCGGGAGCTTTGGTTGTAATGCGACGATAGAAGTTGGTTGTAGTGCGGCGACTATGGGGACGGCCGCGCTAGCACCTTGGCGGATGACGTCACGTCGTCGTTTTGACGAATGCGCATTTTCAACTTATCGCGAAATCATAACACCAAGACAGCTGGTCCCAAATTCACATTAGGTGGTATCGTAGTCACCGGTGAGTTTTTTTTCCCTTCTCATTAGTATTTTCTAGTGTTGTAAAATCATTCAATACACTTAGAGATGAATCAGGATGTGTTACTTTTCTGGGTCAGTTCTGACTTGATATGCGATAAAGAGACGAATTAACTCTCTTTTGGGCCACATGACTCTCCGAAGAGAGTAGAATGCTCTGCAAGGAGTGTTTACGTGTCTCTTTAAATGGTGTCGTGAACGTGGCAACTCAGAACTTATAAAATGCAAAAAAAAAAACTATTTTTCGCAGTGTGTACATTATACAGGTATATATGTACCATCTTTTCATGATTTTAAAAAGCTTACACTTTACATATATACAGTTTTTTTTAAAATATGCCGATTTTTTCTTTAAATGATGTATGCCTCGACGCGGTGGTCTAGTGGCTGAGGTACCCGGCTACTGACGCGCAGGTCACGGGATCGAATCCCGGCTGCGGCGGCTGCATTTCCTATGGAGGCGGAAATGTTGTAGGCCCATGTGCTCAGTTTTGGGTGCACGTTAAAGAACCCCAGGGGGTCGAAATTTCCGGAGCCTTCCACTACGGTGTCTCTCATAATCATATGATGTTTTGGGACGTTAAACCCCACATATATATCTATAGATCCTTAAATATGTATAATTGTTAGCCACTTGCCATCTGCACAGATATTTTCTAGGCCAAAACGGAAAGATTTCGCAACTAATTAGATCAGAAAGAAAGGAATATTTACCCAAATTATTTAAAATAACTTTTTCTTATTAACTTTAGGGTGGTTGCTTAATGGGGAAGGTGTTGTCCGTCACCACCAATCTTGCCAGCCCAGATTTTAAAAACCGCCGAAAATGTCCCCCGTAGTTAAAGGAATCTATTGTTTCAGAATCCCTTGTCAAATGTCGGACATACCAGTAAAATATCTTGCTTAAAAAGTTTTCGATCAATTAAACCTAAATCAGAACGTTGGGTCCACCCTGTGAGGGCTCACGCATCGCATGCATGGCTCCGCCTTATTGCTGAACATGTTATTTGGGATGCAATCCTTGAAACACGAAGTAAGGGCAGAGAAAAAGAAAAGGACGCGAGAGCAAACTTGGACAACAACAGATGAGCAGAACAAGCTTAGGCCCCGATGACTCGCCCAGAAAAAAAGTTCTTCACGATTACGTCCTAGTATTGATTATACTTCAGTACAGTAGTTGCAGGGTGCACCGTGAACTAGCTGGTTGGCGTTGTCTCCGCAGTGCGCCGGAATACGGACGCTGCGCCACCCGGCAGCCATTAAACCAGCTACACTTGGCGGTCATGTCGCAACACGCCCTACAGCAGCTTAGTCGGTTATGCGGGTATTTTCGATGAAGACGAAAACGCTCAAGGCACGTGTGCTCAGATTTGGGTGCACGTTAAAGAACCCGCACGTGGTCGAAATTTCCAGAGCCCTCCACTACGGCGTCTCTCATAATCATATGGTGGTTTTGGGACGTGAAACCCCACATATCAATCAATAAGTTGGTTTCGCGGGTACTACTACACCGAACTTGTAATGCTTGATGTCGTCGCGAATTAGTGCAAGCGCTTAGGACTAGATCGCCGCGGTGTGAATTATATCTCGTCTCGCCTCCGCTGCCGGCATTTCCCTGTCGTGAAGGCGTTGGGGTGATAACCTGCAGCACGCAACTGTGGTCACCGTAGGCGCGAATCGCCTCTCGGCTCTTCGATATAGCGAGCACTGGCCCAATGGTGGCAGGGGGAGAGAGGGATGAGACCGCGAATTGACGCGTATCAGCGTAATTACTGGAGCTTAGCGCAGTCATTAGCGCGTACATTAGAGATCTTGTTTCCCGGAAGTCTGGAAAACGTCTAGCCGCTAGGCGCATTTCCATGGTGGGTGCGTGTATGCACGCTTGCTGAGGGCGACGATCGAAATTTGGTCTAACCTGTCGGTGGCGAGCTTCGGGATGTCTAGCGTCCCACATACCCGCTTGTATTGCATTCAGCTTAATATGTGGCTTTTTGAGTTGGTGAAAATAACTTAGAAAGTAATGCGAGGTAGATTAAAACGTGTCACGCTCCCACTCGCGCAATTAGTATAGTTTGTGAGTCAGTTTAATGTCACCCACTCCAGCGACTTTTTCGTCAACCTTTTCCATCAACTCTAGCAACCTTCTTTACAATGATTGCTTGCTCGTATATCTGCATTACTGGTTTTTTAACATTGGTTTTCTTCCCTTACCTACTTTTATAACATTACAAACCACACTCTTAGTTTGAAAATCCGTTTTATTTTTATACGGACGCTCGTTCACGGTACGTACGACAGTGTACAAAAAAAAACTTGTTAGCTTTTAAATGCGAGTGCATTTCTTAGTCGGGGCATGTCAGGCGTCTGTCGGTGTCCGCACGCTGGCAGGTGTTATCTCTCCGCTGTCACTCCCTCTCTCACAGCAACAACTGCGGGTGCGCGTACACTGCGGCCAGTCGTCTGGGCGCAAGCAGCTGAGTTGTGTCGTGGCTGTCCGCCAGGTGCTCTTTTTCGGCACGCCACCTGTCCAGCGCTGGTCCTCCACATAAATGGAGTGAAGCGCGCACCTCAATCACGACCGTTTGCTGGCTGATGAATGTAAATAAATGGTTATGGTATAAATCCTCGTCTCGTCATTAATTTACACCATTAAAATTACTGCATCATCTACTCTCTGCGCGAAAAATGCCTTCGCATTTCGTCACGATTCTCTTCGCGAAAGGGGGGGGGGGTCTTTTTTTACCATTTGTAAGGAAATGAGTATCGAATGGTATATCGAAATTGATTGAAGTCGGCGAGTCTTTCGGGATTTTTTTCTTCTTTCAGATAAAGGACTCAAACCACGTCTCTTTCGCACGCTCGTTCATGGTACGTACGACAGTGTACAAAAAAAAAAACTTGTTAGTTTTTAAATGCGAGTGCATTTCTTAGTGGGGCATGTCAGGCGTCTGTCGGTGTCCGCACGCTGGCAGGCGTTATCTCTCCGTGGAGGGATAACACCTGCCAACAGTGGAGGGCTCCTAAATTTCGACCATTATGACGTTGTCGTTAGCTCGTTGTGGCAAAAATTGTAAGCCAGTTTCACGCATAGACAACTTCGTTCATAGTCTAGTACAGCGCAAAAAAAGGGACACCAAACGAGCTAGAAAAGGGACTTCGTACCAACAGCTCACTAATAAAGTAAACAGTATCGATTGCACACGAACACTTGAAGGACTTGCTGTGCCCACCATACAATCGCACCTCGAACATTTGATACTACTCTAGCAGAGGAGACTGTTTGGTTATCTGGCTATTCATAAACACTAAAGTATGTGGCACAAAGAAAAGAAAGAAAGATAAAAAAGAGGAACAACACAGCACAGGAAAGCAGAAAACTTACTATCTACTGTCGCTACGCGTTGCGCCAGTCAGTTCACATGTACTGTGCATATGTGTGCGTTGACTGCCTATGTCAATTGAGTATCCAGAAGCCAATGAAAACGGTGATAACCTTATGGAATTTTCACCACCCACAATGCCTTGTCGGTTTAAAGCGCAGTTACTTCACTTCAACAGTTACCAGCTCAAATTTGTTTATTCCTTTTTTTCTACGGAGCATTGCACGGCCACGTATGTATACGGTGTTTCCGATTCCTGCAATGCCTTGCCGGTTTAGAGTGATAGAGAGGCTTCGTATCGGCTTCATCCAGCGCCCTCGGGATGAAACGAGTTATTTTACGCCATGAAACAACGGGAAGGTGAAGTACAATTTTTTCTTTCAGTCGTTGATTATAGGGACGGCTTGCTGCGCTCGCTTAGTTGAGTACGAGGTACTCAAAATCGTCAAATACTCTTTTCTAATCACACAGTGTTCTCCACAAGGTTCGGGATTTAGGAAGTAAAGAAGGTGAGGACATGAGACTTCACCGAATCTCCAACTCGGCACCAAGAGAGAGAGAGAGAGAGAGAGAGAGTGTGTGTGTGTGTCTGTGTGTGTGTGTGTGTGTGTGTGTGTGTGTGTGTGTGTGTGTGTGTGTGTGTGTGTGTGTGTGTGTGTGTGTGTGTGTGTGTGTGTGTGTGTGTGTGTGTGTGTGTGTGTGTGTGTGTGTGTGTGTGTGTGTGTGTGTGTGTGTGTGTGTGTGTGTGTGTGTGTGTGTGTGTGTGTGTGTGTGTGTGTGTGTGTGTGTGTGTGTGTGTGTGTGTGTGTGTGTGTTTCTTACCGTCTCGCGGCGCACGAATTGGTCCCGCGTTTTTGCATACATGCATATGCGCGCCGGGTTTATTAGGGCACAAAGCGTCGCGCATGGCTCGCAATCAAAAAGGGTCGCGCAGGCAGAAGCACACGCCTCTCCTTCCTTCTTTTCCCACTGTTCTTCCTTTCTCTCTAACTTGTTTTCTTTTTTTTTGTACTTCTATGAAACTCGCCGCGCACCAGTACGTGCTCGCTTGCTTGTTGTGCTTGCGTGTTGTTTTTGCCCACTCGACCTTTCGGCCCGAAAACTGCAGTGAACTCGCGGACAGCATTTCGCACCTCATTTGCATTCCAAAGGATCGGGTGCCAGCGGCTACACCGGTTTTCGTCGGTTGCTACAGCAACCATTTGTACCCTTGCATTTATGGTCTATATTTATCTCTCATTTTCCACATATTTTTTTTTAAACCACCACGTGGATCGATGGGACCAACTATAGCCCTCAGGTCCGCGTATGTGCACCCTCGTGGGCGATCGCTTGTCTCCCTGTTTGCGGGGGATCCAACAGCTTCCAGCGTAGCGTTGCAGCTGATGTTCTCATTTTTTTCCCTCCTGAGGCTCTGAAACTTGGTGAGCACGCACGCCCTCATACACGCCCACACACACACACACACACACACACACACACACACACACACACACACACACACACACACACACACACACACACACACGTACGCATGCACACGCACACACAAAGAAAGGCGTGGGTGGGAGCGATTGGTAACCGACGAGATATCGGAGATCGCGTGCACGTATCAGGCAGTGCACGCCATATAAAAGCACTCGATATGCATGGCGTAGTGTGAAAAGTACAAACAGGCAACAAAAGAAGGTTAAAGTTCACTCGATAAACCATGCGGCTGTGCAGGCACCATGGGTTTCGCCACGCGGTGGGACTTTCTTGCTGCAACTGGTGGTGACCTAAGGTATTTCGTGGTTAAGGAAAGAAAAAAAATATGAGAGAAGGTGACTGGCAAGTGTAATAGCGCACTCTTAGACAATTACGGAGTAAGCAAGACCCCACGCGCGCTTCTGCTGCTCTGCTTACTACGTCTATACGTTTGTGTTCGCTATTCCACGTACGTGATGTATCGACAAGCCCAAGCTGATTTTCTTTATGCTAAGCCGTTTAGAATAATAGACGTGCTGCTCTATACACCTGGGAAAGGGACAGGGAAGCTCGAGGGTTAGAAAAGAGGGGACGGAGGATGGAGAGGAGTGGTCTGCGCCAGTACAACGTCATAGGCATGTGCGGTATAAGGCACCACTGTTACGTAGTCGATTGTAGTAGTTTCCTGTCCTTAAAAGTTTCAGCACTGCCTTCTTCGCCTGTAATCCTCGATGACTTTTCAGAATGGTATTCCTGAAGCTATGTTAACGACATCAGTCTATGGTCAAGGCGAGCTAGAGCGATTGTGAGTGACCACCTTCGCTTAGCCATTTGACGGTGGCAGGGTCCTATACAGATTGCCATGTGACACGACTGAGTTCAAGGTGGAGTGTGTTGAGGCCTCCGCTGAATGTTTGGGACATTGAGAGCGACTTCATCAGAACAAAATGTTTAGCCCGGCATTTCTGATCATACTGTCTAGGCTTTTCTAGGTTTCATTATTGGTTAGCCTCATACGGTATACGGGACTTCATATGGGGCCTCTGCATGCTCACAGGCAGTGATTGAATAAAAGCACGTTTGTTCTTTTTTAATTTCGTTTTCGTTGAGTAAATACGCGTAATCTAAAGGCAGTACACAAATTTCACGAGCCTGTTTGTGTCATTGACCTCTCGGTAGCACACCGTAATGTTAACCCTGGGGTTAGTGCTGAAGACCCGCATAAACATAGCCCATTCTTTTTTCTTCCTCTTCCATCTTCCTTCTCCGCCAACGCAATCGTCGCAATGAGGTCGTCGCCGTTTGCCAGCGGTTCCACATTCATAAACAAACTCGAACGTGACCGTGCATGGCCCGGCACATACCGTAACGCCATCGACTTGGCAAAAGTCCCGGCTGTGGGCACGAGCACGTTGTTGTTTTTTTTTTTTTGGGGGGGGGGGGGGTGAAGAGGGATGCTTCTTCCAATCCGCATTCTGACGACGCACACACCACGATTTCAACGGCCCTGATCCTGACGCCGGCGGTGGCGAACGTAAACGTGCGAGAAGGTTCAGTTGCACGCACGCTACAACAGCGCGCCACGACGTCGAAAGCGGGAGGGACGCGAGAAGGGCATTTTTGAACGAGCTCGCGCCATTTGACCGTCCCTGTCGCCGTGGCTAGCTCTGCCGCCGTGGCTCCTCGACGCGTGGGGATACGGGGAGCCAGCGAGAAACTAACGTTCGCGCATCAGTATTCTGACCCAGCGCTGCGTGGAGCGCAGTAAACGTAATGGCCCTTCAGGACACGACGACGAAACTCGCTCGTTTCTCCCTTTCTGCCCCTCGAGCTTTTCCCTGACTTCCCTAATCTGTTCTGCACTCTCCCTGGAGCTTTCCTCTTTACCTCCTTCTGCTCTTCCTCATTTCCTTATACGTGCTCCCCTCCCTTCCCTCGTGTGACTCTCTCCTTTATATGCGATATACCGCGCGTGATTCCAACCCAACGCGCATTTCAGTGTTCCTCACCCATTCTCTTATACGGTGGTGCCGTGTCTAACGGGGCGTTAAGGCTATCGTTCCCCTTTCTGTCTCTCTCTCCATCTCCCTCTCTTCCCTCACACTTGTGTGCCGTTGTACCATGCAAAATATTTTGTGGATGCGCTCTCACGAAAGAAATGAGTGGGTCATGCCATGGTGATTCTTGGGACCGTGGATTTGATAATGTATTCCAAAGGCTATGTGCACTATATGTTTCGCTCGTTCATGCCAGCAGCTCTTTGGGGGAGGAGGGGGCGGCTTTTGTTTAGCCTCAGTTGATTTGTGCTGGCCCATTAGTGGCCCCATATACGTTATGTACGGCTCGGCGTAGCTCGCTCGTGACGATGCGATGCGTTCCACGCGAACGCGGGGTCTTATGTACTGCAGTGTCATTCACTGCGCTAAGACCTCTTCATTGAAGAGAAGGACCACCTCCTTTATCGAATGTTGCGCGAAATTACAAAAGATGACGACAGCCTCAGAAGTGCATGTTTGGGAAGTCGGGCATGTTAACATCCCAAAGCGGCGGCCAGGGAGACTTTGTTGACAGGGTGCGAAGAAAGCTTCGGGTCGATCGGGTATGTTTAAATCCACCTCCTTTACGTTGTGATGGTGCATGCACTCTTCCCCAGGCGGAATAGGCGCGAAACATTTTAGTGTGGTCTCCGCACGCCTTCTGACCTCGTAGGCTTTTTCTGTCTGACGACCCCGGTTGTCCCGGATCAGACAGCAAAGCTGCGCCCCGCGAAGCACTCAATAGTGGAGAAATTGTGATCAGAACACCCACGCATATAGAGATACGTGCACGTAGGATCATAGACACACGTATACACAAAACAGACAAAAGTTCAAGAGAGGATGGAGACAAAAGAGGAGCAGTTGCCCCTCGCTGAAACGTTGGTTCCAAGGACATTACGGGTTCATCGACTTCTTATCACACACGTACGCGCATTAAAGTTTCTCCCAAGGTTCAGTTGGTGCCTGTCAATTCAAGAAACCGTGCAACGATTTCCTGGCACGTATTACGCGTGCGCCGATAATCACACAAACGCATACCCTGTCTCTGGCGTTAATCGAGAAGTATAAGATATGCAGCTCGTGTTCCCGACAACTTTGTTTATCGCCGCTGCTGCGACTCGCACCGACTCCCCTGTGATGTGAACTCGTCGCGACGTGATTCCGAGTCGCTACGAGTGACATAAGATCACGTGACTACTTCGTGGTCCTTACTCCGACCAATCGGGACGTTCTACGTCCTCAAGCGACGTCGATCTATAAAGAAACGAGACACGTATAAGGGGATGTGGAGGCCGCTTATAATGCACCTTGCCTGAAAGTTGGCAAATATCCGTCTTTATTGTTTCCTCCTCCCAATCATGGGTCGTAAAGCACGTAAGGCCCTCTCGAAATAAAAGTTCGTTTGCTCAAATACCGCCTCCTCAAACTGCCTTGTACGTATACCCAGTTTATTTTTTTTTCCACATGGACCGCACTTCCTAATGTTCGTTTACGAGTTTTTTTCCAGACCCGCGGCGAACACGTTTTATGACCGAAAGTTGTGGAGACAACTTGAACGACTTAAACCCCCCCCCCCCCCCCTTTCACGTCTCTCGTTTCTTCTCTTTATCTTCTTCAAATATTTATCTTTGTTTGAGTTCGTGTGACTGCGGTATGGGCGAGCGACTCCGTAATACCGATACCCTACTCAGCGCGTCGCTGCAACCTCTAAGCTGTGTATTTATTTATTTTGTTGTTCCTACTTTACTGCACTCGCAAGCATTTTTTTTTTTCGTTCTTAGACTTCCGTACCACCATCACTGCAACTAATGTGAGTTTAAAAACGAAAGAAGAAAAAAAAGAGGATTGAAAGCAGCATAGCAGTACGAGCTTTGGTTTTGTTAATGTCTTGCTCGTCACTTTTTTTTTTCTTTTGCTTAGCCTAATAAACGGCTAGCTGTTTCGTGTGCGCAAAATTGAACAAAGCACCGAACTCAGTGAGACAAAAACTTCTACAGTGCTCAAAAGTAAATTGAGAAGTACTTTTTTAATTGCCCTTCTGTATATTCCACCGATGGCCACTGCCGAAGCTGCGGGATGCTCCACAGGAGGCTGAGAGTTTACGTTCGGCCAGCTTTCTTTTTTTTTTTTTCATGCTGTCCTTTACTGCTGTTATCGCGAGACTTATCTCTCGTTTCATCCTCGACAATTCTCACCGTATATAGAGATAACAAAGATAGAACCCTCTCTTTTACTGACAGGATAAGCCTTTTTCTTTTACTTATTCTTGGTTTGCATTTTTCGTTCGTTTCTGTTCACCGCTTCTTTATTAGTTTACGTTTTCTGCTGGTTTCTAACATTCCTTGCACCTCGTCACGTGATTTCGATTCGCTGTTGGGTCCAGGCAGGCAGCGCTAGAGAACGCCAGCGTTATCGGTGAAGTCGTAAAAAAAATCTTTTGCTTTTACTTTCCCACGTTTTTAGGCTCTTGTTGTGCCTTCCCACTCGTTAATTGTTTACTTCTCTTTAAATATAATGTCCGTTCAAACGACTTTGTGCAGACCACCGACAGCATGTGTATTGTACCCAGCAGATTATTGTGTTTACCTTATTGCCAAGGAAATTCGAAGCTTTGTGTGTTCTCCAAAGCTGTATTTTTCTGATTCCATCTTTCTTGTTAAAGTGAAAAAAAAAATCCCTTCTGTTCTTGGTTTTCCCTGGAGAATAAATAATTATCGAATCAATCATTTTTGCGTTAGTGATAATTTTGCCTTTTAAACTGCACGTAAACTTTGTCTTTAGAGTTTCCTGGAGTTATCATTGGTCTTCCTAATCTTTTTTTTTTTTTGGCGTTACAGGAAACTGTTTTGGGTGTCTTAAATTGACGAAGGACACAGTTTCAAAAAACGCACACGCTTCTGACAAAAACGAGAAAGGGTATACGTGAGAATGTGCTTTACTGACGAAATAAGAGAGGTATAACGTAGCACTCGCTGCCCTTATTGACAGTACTCGCGCTAATCAATCTGCGAAGCTGATGTCTTTGCGTTAGTTGTTACTTTCTTTGTATTGTTTTAGTGCTTTGCTGTGGCATTATGTTGCCGCTGCAAGCGCTTGAACGCTGCCCTTATCTTCGAGCTGAAATCCTCTACTGCGTGTTAACATTACTGATTTTGACTTTTTTTTCTCTGATAAGTTTATTTAAGAATTTGGTTCAGTTAGCGCTAATTCATTCCTTCAGAGTGTTCTACAAAAAAATAAAAGCATGAGACAGGTAAGTATTGCTCGTGAAGGGAGCGCTGTCGCAAACAAGCCAGTGTTACAATCAGAACGGCAAACATTGAGCGAGATAAGAATGTACCAGCTTACATTGGCTTGCGCGTAAGCATGTGCCTTTGATCCTATCTAAGCCTTGGATATCTGTCTTAGATTAAGGCTGAACTTACGCTGCGAAATGATCGCATGTCGCGGGTATATATTGTTGGTGGTACATTAGAATTACATTTCTCCGCTATTCAAAGTTTGCTGGTTTAATATCAGATAAAGGAGTTCATATGCATGAACAGAACAACGTCGTGAAGTAAGGTTCTTTTGAAACCATGATGGAGGCCGTCACTTCCGAAATTCATAGAAAGCTGTTTAACCTACGGAGGTGTTGAAAACGTGTCAACGAAAAGAATGTTACTGTTATAAGAAGAGCAGGAATTTAAAAGTACCGTCGCATATATACACAATGTAACTTATAAAAGAGAGAGAGAGAGAGAGCACGAAAGACAACGATGATAGTACTATCCTTTGAAAATTTCATAAAGTTATAATGGTGGGGACCACTAGTACAGGGCTCCATCGAAGTAGGGCTCGCTCAGTAACACTCTTGTTCACTCATGGTGGCAGAGCTTCGAAATCGCGATAAATTGTCTAATTGTTGCCTCAGCTATTAATAGCCTTCGCTTAAAGATAGTGAAGAAAACTTCAGCTGGATTGTATAATGCCATCCTTGCATACTTTTCCAAGTTGCGACTGCGTATGACGCGTTCAGAAAGTTGGCGGGCGATCCAACCTGCCGCTTTCTCCTGCGAGGCAAAGCAGTTGCGACTGGCCAGCAACACAGCTTAAAATGTGGAATAGGCGTTAGAGAATTTTAGGAGCACTTCGCATATCAGTAAAATGGCGGCAATCGTTTGCCGTGTTTAGCAGTTACCGAGTTCAGCTATTCTCTCTCCATACAATTTACTTCCTCCATGGCACGAAGCGAACTTTAGAGTGCTTATCAGAGCTACCCGTATGCTCTTACAGGCAATGGTGACGGTCGTGCGTGAAACCGTTCCAACTATTATGAAGGAATGACGGCAACACCAGGGAACAAGCATCATCGCAGAGTAAGGCACCACGAGATTGGTGTTCGAGCTCCACCACCTTCCTCGTTCCGTGGATTTCTCGGATCTTCCGCCTGCCCGATAGGTTCGCCCAATAAACCTCTTTACACAACAACCAAAAGCAACAATCAAATAAGACAATGTTGAGATGAAAAGTGATCTCGATAATAGATAAGATCGCCATATCAAAAACGGCTGGTCGTCGAGAAGCCAACGATAGAGGGAGCATCAATTAATACAAAGCAATGTGTACAGATACGCATTTAACCGGCGCACTTCTGAGAGAGAAAGAGGGAGAGACAATAAGGTTGAGTTAAGACAGGGAGGACCAAAAGACTGGTTAACCACGCGCGCGCGCGCGCGTGTGTGTGTGTGTGTGTGTGTGTGTGTGTGTGTGTGTGTGTGTGTGTGCGTGCGTGTGTGCGCGTGTGTGTGCGCGTGTGTGTGCGCGTGCGTGTGTGCGCGTGTGTGCGTGCGTGTGCGTGCGTGTGCGTGCGTGTGTGTGTGTGTGTGTGTGTGTGTGTGTGTGTGTGTGTGTGTGTGTGTGTGTGTGTGTTTACGCCGCCGCAACCGAAATGTTTGCATGAATAACCAGCTTCGCTTCAAAAAAAAAAGGAACAGGAGCCCCTGTAAGCTCGATTAATGCCGAATAACGAGTAATTCCAGCTTATTCCTTTGTAGCCTGCCCGGATCAAGAATGATTTTTCTCAACGCTGCTTCTCTCCATTCCCCATCCCTTGTATCTGCTAATTTACATACGTTTAATTTAAGGTCATTTCACCACCGACTTGGCACGCTGCCACCTAAGACATGTCGGCCGAACGAGACTGAGATATATCGCAGCTATAACTTCCTTCATTTGTATTCCATGAGACTACTTGTTACTTCAAGCAAATACAGCGTCACCTGCATGAAATGTTGTTTGGTGGCTCAGCCAAGGTGGATAGCGCAGTTTTGATATTTCTATTTACTTTCCACATTCTAGATTACGCGCGAGAAACATTCAAGGCGGCGAGCGTGTACTGCACGTTGACCAGCGTAAATATTAGACTTGCCCGAGGGTTCACCAGCATCCTCGCGGGCCTATACTTTGTACAGCTGAGCCGGAAGGGTTCATCGTCGGCAGACCGAATGAATCGGGCGTGCGGTTTTACGAGTTGCCTTATCGTGCATCGTGCGAACAGAATACTAGTTTGTGTCTATTCGAACAAGCTTTTGGTCTTTAATATATTGCAGCGCATATATATACGACGCAGCGTTTAGCTCCTTCCCAGCAGACACAGCAGCCCCTACCGAGTCATTCCACGTGGTAGATGTCGAACTGCCGGAAACACACGCGGAGCTGCTGCGGCAAAAAGTGGACTTGACCGCCCGCCTGCTAAGTACAGAGAAACCACATTGCCACTGGTGCTTCCTCTTTTGCCTTCTTGCGCTTGTTTACATACTGATAAAAGTAAAAATATATAGATAAAAGAGGATGTATTCTGTGTTCACAAGATATTGATGAGATTGGTCGGTATGGCGCGTAGTACAGTCTACCGACTTCCCCGTCTCTTGAACTGCTGATCGTCTTCAATGACTGTTTCTTACAACCCTCCAAGCTGCTCGCACAAAGCAGCCGAAAAAGCTTCGACAAATCCGCGAATTGAATGAGGATGAGTGGGTGACGCAGTGGTATCGTCCGGTGTTACCGTAAATCACCCGTGACATGGACCACTAACTCGTGTAAATGAGTGACAGAGCGGTGTACAGTTAAGTACAAGGTTGATTGGTCATGAATAGTATGTTGTGTTGAGTTGTGAATACCGTTTCGCCTTCATTATTACCACTTTGTGGTATCGGCTTCATTAGTACGAGGTCTGTCGTACCAAATGTATCGTAGAGCATTCCGAGACGTCAGATATTGCGCAGACCAGTCGTTGTCCTTGATCATGACCATCTTCTTCTTCATCGCCATCAGCGTCAACGTCGTCGTCATGGCGTATGGTATACCATGCATGTGCTGTGCCGCGGTGGTAAAAAGAGAATGTGCGGTCAGGAGTGCCCTTATTCTTCAACGTCATAGCAGCTGGCTACGGCGATGGGGAGACAAGCATCAACCATAAAAAGCTTCGCCCCTAAAAACCGCCATCCTCGAATAACTGGCGCGGCAGCCTATACACTATTAACGAAATTCTCTCCTTTAAGCACTGCTACTTTACTTTAGGTCAACAAACCTGAGCGACCGCCTGTAAACTGTGTGTGCTCCCCGAGTGCGCTCGTGATTGTGTGTACCTTCTCATCTTTCTGCAACCTCTTTTCTCCCCTTTATCCTTTCCCCAGTGCAGGGTAGCAAACCGGATGTGCGTCTGGTTAACCTCCCTGCCTTTCCTTGTATCTTTATCTCTCTCTCTCTCTCTCTCCTTTAAGGAGCACGCGTACGGGCTGCTACCGTTGGTGCGACAATCCCACACCCGGCCAATTCCAAGCACACACACATTACGCAATTGCGCACGCGCGCACCCACTGGCGATTACGGAGTCGTTATGGGCACGGCCTCAGCTGCTCGTCCTCCGTCCAGCTATGCTTCTGCCGGTTCGTTCGCTCTTCCAAATTGAAGACCCATCCCGCCCGGTCATTATGACCAGAGCGGGCGCGTGCGGTCTTCCTTTTATGCGACTCCGAAACTAACCCGAGAAACGCGTTCGCTCTCGGTTTGTCTCTTTTTCGCATTGATTCTTTTCTTTCTTTTTTTCTCCTTCCCGTAATATACATAACGATCGCGTCGGCAGCAGGTGCGGTCTCTTCGGTCAGTGCAAGGGAGCCGTGCCACCTTCTTGCAATATGCGCGCTGCTGCCGTATTGCGCCCACGCGCTCCCACCAGTGCCCCCGCTCATTTTCACGAGTCGCGCATTGAGAGAGAGAGCGCGCGCTCTGGCTACCTCGTATATATTGATAGAGGCACTCGCCGCGGTGGTGGCAGTTGCGGTTTGTTGTCGACCCCCCCCCCCCCCCCCTGGCCTCCTTCCCCCACTTCCTCCCTCTATCATCAACAGTGAGAGGACGACACCGTAGGTGGCCGCAAATGCATTTCGCGCTTCCTTCCGTGTGGCTTCTACTCGACTCGACTGTAATTTTGTCTTTCGTTTTGTTGTCCGCTCGGCGAGTTTTGGCGACGGTGCACGTCTTGAATTATTCATCAGTTCCGCGCGTGCGCTCGTTGCCACACCGTTCCGCTGCGTATATGCCTTTCACGTTTCACGTTTTGAATTGCGCTTTTGTTGTTGTTCTTCTTGTTGTTGTTGTTTTCTATCGTGTTGACCACATGGTCCGGCTGGGGCCGCAGACCTTTACAAACAACAACAGAAGGACTTTTGTGGCGGCCAGTAGCAGTTCCAATGCGGGAGCATAACGGCACGTTTAAACGGGCATTATAATGTAGGTACTCCACACCTTCCCCCATGGAAATAGTGAAAGAGAGTAAAACTATAAATTTGGCTAATCTTGAAAAGCTATACAAGCGCAAGGTCAACGAGCACATTGCGGCAGGTTAAAAGCGGCCACCTGCGGCTACTCTGCACACCACGATGATATGCCCACACCGAGTAATGTCGGCCATCCTCCGAGTGGGTGGCAGCTGAAAGCTATATATTCTAGCAATGGAGGTAGCTTTTATGACTTAAACGGGGCAGGATCGTTCATAGAATATCGCTCGTTCGTCGGGCTCTCGTCGTATGCCTTCTTCAGAATTCATCTTGATTCCTTCGGCGGCCGTTTAATTGCAGACGTCCGGTCAGAAACCGCATGCACAGCACTAGAGCTTTGGTCAAAAGAGATCATTCGTGTCAATGCGCTCCTGTCTTCCTGTTTATTTTAACGTTTATTCGTTTTGAAAGTTGCCTCGCGATTTGTCATTGCTGTTGGCTTTCCGGAGAGCATATTGGTGCCGCGAGGGCTGTCCACGTTTTGTGAACCATGTCTGGGGTATCAATGTATTCGTTCACACCTGCGCATTCAACAACCTTCACTTGGTGTCACCTGTCGATTCCCCCCCCCCCCCTCGCATGTCTGTGCGAACCTGACACGTGGTGCTGTATCACCACCATTACCATCATCATCATCATCAATCGCCACTACCATCACCATCAGCCTAACTTAAGTTCAATGCAGGGCAATGCATATTCTGTTTTTCATTAGTTACATCTTACTGGTGTTGATGCGGCCACGTTATCTCGGCTAACCTCTTAATCTCATCCGCCCACCTAACCTTCTGTCTCCCTCTCGCACGCTTGCGTACTCTTCGAATTCACTCTGTCACCCTTAATGACCAGCGGTTTACTTTTCTTCACGCTACATGCCCAGTGCCCTGTACGTACCCATTTCTTCTTGATTTCGGTTCATACGTCCTTAACATCCATTTGTTTACAGGCCCACCACGCTCTTTTCTTGTACACAACATGTTGTATACACGTCGTATAGGTGCTGTGCAGGCGATGCGAAGCTCAGCCACGTTTATAGATTAAGATTTTCTTGTCAGATCTCATTGTTTCACAAGATCGCCATTTCATTGATTGAACGTGGCGTCAAGCACTGATCTGGCTTTTCAGCTGACTGGTGGTTCAGCGTAATGGCTGTGATGACGGCAAGGCGTCATTTTGCGCTGCTGCAAATAAATTCTGGGTGACTGAAAAAAAAAAAAGCGGGGGAACATTATACGTCTACATTCCAGTGCGCATACTTCATTTGGCACCTTCTTCAAGTGCACTTAACTCACTCGCTTGAAAGCATTACGAATAACGAAGCACACTTCACACTATCCAACTACCATTGCACTAGCAGTGTCACTTCACTGTAAGGCTCTCCTTCTCCAAGAGTGCCTTACAGTGAAGTAATGCTGTCCTGCAAATCGTCGCAATCCCGTCGCAAAGCATCTCGTAACGCCTGCTTTCTCATGAGATATTCAGTGATCCCGTTCAGCAAGCACGGTTCGTTGCGACCCCATCCTATTGTTAAGCTCATTTACAGCATTACCATAAAGTAAACAGAGGGGATGCCGCACTAGTACTCCGTATACTGTTCGATTGTACGTAGCACTTCCAACGACTGGTACCTCTTTCCCTCCGACGTCGTTTCCTATTCAGATAATGATTAGTTCCGTTTCATCGTAAACAGTTACGTACTCAATGACCTATATAGTGTATACTGTATATTTATATTTTCTACTTTGTTCGTTTTGTATTCGTTATCGTACCTACATCTGCGTTCAGTTGCATTAGCTTAACATCGTAATTATATATATTTTTATTACTACTTGATGTTATTTCGTGTGTTTTTATTTATTTTCCGTATCCCATTCCCCTCTGTAGAGTTTTGTGCGATTGGTGGTAAAATAAACTGAATGGAATTGAAATAAACCGCTGAACCTGGTAAAACTAATTTGAAATCAATAAACTAGCGTACAATTGTGTTCGTACTACAACATGGCATCGCCCATGACGTCCGTGAAAGCTCAGTACGCGACGTGTATACATATGCTGTCAGCTCGAAACGACTGCTTGGGAGATTTTGACGTATAGTCCAGAACAACGCTTGCCGCGAACACCTACTGTGTGTGTTGCATGTATAATTTCGAGGTTAACTAGGAAGTAGTGTTTGAGTCAACACTTCGCTATAGATATATAGAAGAATGGTAGGTTGCCAAACACGATGAGGTATTTTATTTTTAAGTGAGTAGACGTTAAGGGGCCAACTTGTCGCCTACCCAGAGTCTCTGGCCGAATGGTCACGCAGAGGAGTCAATTCATACCTGAAACAAAACTTACGATGTTCCACACTTGTGCAAGATAAATTGATGAGGTATGAAATAGTATAAACAGTGAAAAAGCGATGAGTTCATTAATCGCGATCATTTATTCGACAGCACTATAGAAACGCTTCTGGAACATGCCGCTAACACCCGCGCCGGTTAAGAGAGAGAGCGGGCCTGGGCAAAGGCACAATTTCCGAGGGAGTCACTGGCTTGCCGGTTCTATACGCACTTCTTCAAGTTTCAGGGTAGCAAAGCTCCATTAGGCGCCGGATTTAGAACCACACCTACTCCTAGGCAATTTAAGAACTTTCAGCAGTTCGTAGTTTGCGCTCTTTCCGTTTACGCTTTTTTACTTCCTGTGTTCGTCCGATTGTATGCGCAACTTACGGGTAAAAAAGGACATTAGCGCAGGATTGAGCGGGGTATTAAGAACTACATCAAGATCTTGCTCCATGATCAATGCAAACCGATAATGCAACACGCTGCACTAGAGCTGCGTTAAATGCCGAATTAGCGCTATATGTATATTAGGTGCTGAGTAGAGATCTCTTTTTAACATAAATATTTTGGGTCATGGCCTACCTAGACTTCAGTGACGTTTTTCTGTCGCGGGACTGACATCAAAATGAACACAAACAGATGGCTGGCAAAGAAATCGGATTCTGCCACAGGGTGTCAAACCCACAAACGCTTGTTCCGAGGCAACAGATGCCAGGCTCGCCATCCACTGCCACACAGACTTCTTTATTCTTTAGTGTTGGTCATACACGTTGCAGGTTTTACAAACACATTTTATATCTCACAATTTCCGCTCACAGTGCTCTTGGTTGGAGGGGTAATGTCGCCATCTGTGAGTGTTATGTGAAGTAACGTATCAAGACCGTGGGCTCCACGATCGGCTCCTGCTACACGTCTTTGCTAGGCGTCGGCCCCATTCGCAGCATTTTCAATAGAACAATTTCGTCAACGCCTGAACACATGGTGAGGTTGTGACCTTAGCCCAAGCGTCTAGGGTGCCTTGATACGCGCTTGGTCTGCGAGGCACACTAAAAGCGTCGGCCTCGCACAAAGCATACGTCCATACACTCTTAATCAGGTCCAGCTTAAAGTTCCAAATATAGCCAGGAAACTGGTCATTGTCAATCTCGTTTCCTGGATATAGCCAGCATTTTACCAGGTCCTGATTAAGGGTGCACGAAAAGTCGCAGCTGAGGTACAGGAGGAGACACGATGCGTGTTGCGTTTCGCTCTTGCCCTGCCCTGTTCGTTAATATGCCGCCGGATGGTAACCCCAAAGTTGCGGGTTCAATCATCGACGCTGTTCTGGCTGTCCCATCTTTCTTTCTGATTACGCTCTCACAGCCAACTTATATACTACAGCATGTCACTCATTGATCGCGGAATTCAGTCACTGGAATGGAGACGTACCACCAAGCGTCGAAGTGGGTGCATCCACGTTGAACAGTGCTACCTATACCTGCCAAACACCAGTAGACATTGTGAAGGCTCTCTTATATAAATGTACAGAAAACAATTAACTACTCCTGTATGGAAGCGTTTACTTTTGTGTTATACCGATTCTTATGATGGAGGGATCAACTATGTTTCTTTTACATATTTAAGTACGAATGACCACCTAAGATTCATAACTTCTGTAAGCTTGAAAGACACGTACGGAAGACGATTGAAGTACGCATGAAGCAGGGCCTCGTTCGCCTTACGTACGTGTCGTTTGTGCTTAAGGAAGCTATGGACCACTACCAACAAGCCCGATAAATAGTTTTGTACCTCAAAACTCTTTATTGCCGTTTTTGTCGGGGCAAATGAAGACTGGAAGGTAAGGGTCGTATAGTCCAGCGTAAGAAATGTTGAGCGCCCCACCACTGGTGGGGCGCTCAACATGCCGCGCTCGCTTACTGACCTGCGCATGGTTGTCTATCAAAAGGGGGCGAAGTTTCGCCAGATGCACGTCCCACTGTGGCTCTCACGATCAGAAAGCAGGGTCAGACGAGGTATTAGGGCAGACGGCGTATCCCTCTTCTGCGCGCGCTTATGGCGATCACAGAGTTGAGTCGAAAAACCTTTATTGCAGAGATATTTGTCACCTTCAAGGGCTCCTAGGTCTCCGCGCGAACCCACCACACTCAGACGTTCACGTTTTCAAAGTTCATGACACTGCAATGGCAGCCCGGCTGGCGGCAATCTTCTTCCTTGCCGGGTTCGAAAGGCGTATAGCGAGGTCTTCCAGTCCTCCTAGGTTTGGAGAGGCACCTGCGCGCGCCGAAAGGAGAATGAGTTATGTCTCAAACAGCGATAGGGGAAAAATAAGAATTGATTCCGGATGGTGTACGCTTGCACAGTGCGGTGCAGAACACCAACATTGTGGATAATATTGGCTCAGCATTTGTTCTGTTGCACCATGCAACGGGTTTTACGCTCGGAAAGGTGCAGTACCAGCACTACTTACGGTGACCGTCACATTCGTGACAGTATCGTGACGTGAGCAGAAATGAAACGTATGTCGTCATATACGAAAGTCCAAAGCTCGAATAAAAGGGAAGGGTTCTGCCTGGCCTTGCAAAAGTGTCGCTACATAGTCCGCGGTTGACGCCGTGTCACTGGGGGTGCCTGTAAGCTACGCACCTGTACGCCTTGACACTTCGCGGTACCCGCTATTTTGCCGGTATGTCATAGTGGCAAAACCAAAGTCGACAGTGGTCGACGAGTCACTCCAACGTCATACCCTATGTTTGTGCTTCACGTGACGCTCGCGCGTGTAACGGCAATCAAAGACTGGGACATTGCGCTCCTAAAGTCATTAGACGCGCTTCCCGCACAGCCGCAACGCACGTGTCGGGACCCCTACTGCACGCAAGCGGGAGACAAATAAGCCAATTGGCGATGACTGCGTGTGGTAGAGGTCCTGGCAAGTGCGTTGCGGCTGTGCGGGAAGCGCGTGGGACGGCCATTAGGGATACGAAAAAGTGCCACCATGCATATGCAACGCGGCACGTATACGGTTAACCACAAAATGTAAAGGACCATGAAATTTCAGTAGCGCTGAATACCCTAGCAACATGCAATTACCTCTTCGGCACTTACCGATCATATCCTCAGAACAGGGTCGCATGCAGTTTTCGGTCTACTGCTATACAGCCACACTCGGGATTCGAGCGGTTTCTGAGATCCCGTGCTCGGTAGAGTTTCGTGCTGACTGCATGTGTGTATCTCCTGTGAATGCGGGAATAGTAACTGGAGTTGCGCAGTAAGGAAGCTCTTGAGAGTTTCTTGGCCTCCAGAACCAAACATTTCTCATTGTCTCTTTTTATCTCTCTCTCTTATTTTCTTATTTTTATTCAGGAAATGCGAAAGGCAGGTAACGCTTTCGTGTCGAGGCGCAGTGTCATATGTGAACGGTGACGCCGCGGGAAATAAGAGGCGATGATGAACGGGTAGGAGGATTCGAGACAATGGTCTTTCGCTGCGCTCGGCACGCGAGCGTGCACAGATATATATATATATATATATATATATATATATATATATATATATATATATATATATATATATATATATATATATATATATATATATATATATATATATATATATATATATATATATATATATATATATATATATATATATATATATATATATAGCAGCCTCTCTTCCACACAACACCTTCTCTGCCTCCCCGCTCAACCTTGACCGTCGTCGAGGGCAGAGAAAAGACCACTGCCTTTCAGCGCGCGTCATATTTCTTCCTGGCTGCCTCGGAAGCGTTTTACGAGACTTCCCGAAGAGTCGAGGGCAGGCGCAAGAGAAGCGACACGGAACGGCAAGCTGCGGCTGCTGACTACCAGGCCGCCCTGTTTGTGAGCGTCCATCTCGGATTACGTCTTCCGAAAGGCCGTATGAAGAACAAAGAAAAATCGAGTAAAGAAGAAAAGTGCGCGCGAGTCGTGAGGTGATTCGTGGGGAGGCCTCAATTAGCAGCACGCAGAGGCGTCGCGTGGAAACCTTCGACCCGTCGTTGCCCCTTCGCCGAGGTTTCGTTGTAGTTGTGTTTTGTTATTCGTGGGGTCTCCTCTGTTGCATCTGCTTGCGATCGCCGCCTATGTTCGCGTACAACCACTGTGGCTGACACCGCAGGCTCTCCTGAACGTTTTTTTTTCTTTCTTTTCTTCTTTCTGTCTTCTTCTTTTCTCTAACTCCATGTAACTATCTTTCCCAGGTAGCGGTGGCCACGAATACGTGAAAAGTGCGAGCTGCGAACTGCAGTCACGTACTCTCGGATCGCCAATGGCAACGAGCTTCTCCACTCGGCATCCTTTCATGTATATGTTTTTGTTTTCATTTCTCTTTATCTGAATGTCTTGTCTACCCCTACTAAGGGCCACCAGACTTACGAGAGAGTCTGCATCGTGTAGAGAGACAGGGAGGTCGTTGAGCTGCAAGCATTCATCGGTGTAGAGAGCAGCACACAGTATCTTCCATAGATAGATATTTTTCATGCATGGATGGACGGATGGATGGACGGATGGATGTATGAATGAATGGATGGAAGGACGGACTGACTGACTGACTGACGGCTTCGTTTTGTTTTAACATTGTAAGAGTGTTTCCTCAGGTGCATTTGAAAATCGCCAGTCTCGCCAATGGACACATGGTTACAGCCTGCACGTGGAAAATTGTATAAGATACCAGAGAACTTGCCCATCGGAAGCAAGTTCCCTGGTGTCATTGTGCGACACCAGCCCTTGTGTAACAGCTCAAGGCAACTCGCTTAAGTGCGAATACGTGGCCAGATTGTACTTGACATGTTAACTATAAATAATCTGTATTCGTGCATGGTCTTTCTTTCTCTCTTTGCCACTTCGCTCCCCTAGTCAGGGGCGAGGTATCAAACTCGATAAACTCTAAATAACCTCCCTGCTTCTATGTTATTTTCCCCCTCCCACCTATATACATCGAATGCTGACCTTTTCTCGGTGGTATCACAGGCCTGATGGCCGAACTAGTCTACTGCTACTAGTTTCCCATAGACGTAAAACACCAGCGCACATACGTGCATTGCAGAAAGGTTGTGAACGCATCACTTTGAGCGTATAGACCCGCCCTCTCTTCGGCGCATAACCGCTGAAGGATAGCGTGTATCCTGCTTGTTACGCGCTGGTTTGTAGCATTCCTGAATTAACTTGCTTTTCTAGCCCCTCCGCTGACTCGGTTGCTAACTGGCCGCTTCGTCAGAAGGCAAATGGTCCGGCTATAGCCGGACCATTTACCAAGTATACTTGGCTGCACAACATGCATGCTTAGAATATTCGCGCGACGGCTATGCACTCTAACAAGGTGTGTACCGTGCGACCGTCTTGCGCGTCTCGTTCTGGGACATGCGGTTGCATCTAATTACTCGACGCTAGTCAGTAATCATCCCATTAGTGAGTGTGCTGTCGTCTCCTAACTGTGCAGCTGTAGTGATCACTGGTGTCAAGACGAAACGCATGGAAGGTCTTCCGCGGAGCCTAATGCGGACTGCCTGGGTGATTTTTCTCTGCGCAAATTGGCCAGTCGTGCTACGCTACAAAAAATACAAAAAAATGCCTTTCTAGGCGACTCAGCAGCACGCTCAAAGCTCTTACGCAGCCACTTTCCACTTTCCTTCTAATCTTTCTTCCCATTACCGATTTACATAGTGCAGAATGGCAGACCACACGCTATAAGACCCTGGTTTACCTCACTGCCTTTCAATTTATTCTCTCTCTTTTAAGAAGCCAATGAACTCCTAATAGAGTCCGCCACTGTGGCGTAGTGGTTAATGTGCTCGGCTGCCGACCCCATGGTTGCCGGTTCGATACCGGCCGTGGCGGCCGCATTTTGATGGAGGCAAAATGGCAGAGGCCCGTATACTGTGCGATATCAGTGCAAGTTAAAGGACACCAGATGGCCAAAACCTCTGGGGCCCTCCACCGTGGCGACTCTCACAATCGTATCGTTGTTTTGGGACGTTAAACTCCACAGGTTATTATTATTATTATATTACCATTATTATTATTAGCCCCGCCACGGTGGTCTAGTGGCTAAGGTACTCGGCTGCTGACCCGCAGGTCGCGGGATCGAATCCCGGCTGCGGCGGCTGCATTTCCGGCGGAGGCCGAAATGATGTAGGTTCGTTTGCTCAGATTTGGGTGCACGTTAAAGAACCCCAGGTGGTCGAAATTTCCGGAGCCCTCCACTACGGCGTCGCTCATAATCATATCGTGGTTTTGTGACGTTAAACCTCACAAATCTATTATTATTATTATTATTATTATTATTATTATTATTATTATTATTATTATTATTCCCTAATCGAGTGTTGCCGCGTGGTGTGCATAATTCCGCTTATGTCACGCTACAGGCATTCACTTAATCTATCAGAAGTTTTAGCGTATGGGTGTGTCTGCTAAATTTAACTACGCTGTTTGTTAGTGAACTTTTTTTTTTGCCAAGCAAGAACGACAAAATAAAAAAATGTTGGTGTGGTAAAACACAGGCAACAGAAGAGTATGGAGTTTTAGAATAGCGCATGCAAGGCTTTGCATTAGCGTCTCGCACTACTGCGCATGCGTTGTACGCTAACTTTTTGCGGGTCGACGTCAAGTGACGGAAATAGCGGGCGAGTGCAACGAACGTTAACTTAGCGTACACGCTATTCTGAAACTCTGACATGTTTCTCGAAACCGTATGTTGTGTAAAGACAGCTGCCCAGGATATCATGAGATTCTATTTCACGAGGCAGACCTCAACAAGCTGGGCTAGAGGAGACACTCCTGTAAACGAAACACGTGACGGTCTCACGGTTCTGTGCAAAGCTTGGTTCCGTTTGATGCAATATCTGGCTGTTGTGTAAGAATTTCACGTCGGGTACTTCGAAGTGGCTGCATGATCCGCTGAATACGAAGAATCAAGCCCACGTTCAACTTTGGCGCAGCAAAACGATTTCCGTGTCAGTAACGATATCCCTCTGTCCTAAATATTTCTTTTTTTCCGTCGATGTTTCAACTTCAGTGCAGAAACTTTAGCCCTTGTTATCGGAAAAGTGGAGCGACTTTGCAGTCGGCTTTGCAAGATACGACGTAATCAACGACGGCCCGGTGGTTGCGATGTGTTATTGATTTCTTCGTTTATGCGTGCAAACCTCAACGAGCAGAGGATGACAAGGATAGGAGTATAATATACAGCGGAGAATGCGGAGGATCGGCGTGCCAACACTGAGATATCTTCGAGACATTACAACCGGCATCTTGTTCGGGCACTAATCTATACAAGGTCGCCCCACAACAGTGGTCTTCTGGCTAAGGCTGCTGACTCACGGGACGCGGGATCGAATCCCGGTAGCAGCGGCTGCATTTTCGAGGGAGGCGAAAATGCTGCAGGCCTCGCGTGCTCAGATTTGGGCGCACGTTAAAGAACCCCAATTGATCTATATTGCCGGAGCCCTCCACTGCGGCGTCTATGATAATCAAATGGTGACTTTGGGATGTTTAACCCCACATATCCACCATTTATTACTCTACAAGCCCCCCTCCTCCCTCGGACAACTGGTCTCGCCCAGATAACTTACGCGCGGCAGCCTATTGCCACCATGGCTATAAAAAATAAGAATAACAAACGCTATGTTATTCATAACGCTTCACGCTTGATATTGCTGAAAGTTACACAACGGGAGATCGGACTTCTTGCCTGACATAACCGCCCGCTGTGGCAGAGGCGAGCATTTGATTACATTGACGTTCTGAGTTCGTTCCCTTGTTCTCGTCACACAACTGAAACTTTCCGCACGTCACTCAATCGGCTCAATTTTCACCAAGCGACGACAACTAATGACGTAACATGTCATCGTAGGACGTCATATAATGTCTGGTATAAGGTCATGACGCCATCACAAGCTAAAATTTGTGGCGTCATGAAGACGACCCATGTCAGCGTCACAGCACGCGTTGACCAACCATGCGGCATGTTACGTCCACTCAAGAGTGCGTGCTGACTCGTACGTAAAAGCCCTTTCAGGGAATGCCGCTGCTTTCTGAAGTAGTATACACAACAAATAGCTGTTCACACGTCGGTGGATGGAAGAGTATTGCGACTGTGATTTCGCTATACTGTCGAGTGCGACCCTGTTTCGGTGTGAGTCTTGAAGATCATCAAGGCATACGAAAACTAATCATATATAAGAGAACAGAGGGCTAGCTGGTTTGTCACGTTCAATGAAATCATAGCACTGATAAGATATAAAGACCACAGAAAGAAAAGCGCTCGTCCTGTACTTTTTGTGGTCTCTGTATTATCAGCGCTACTGCTTCATTGAATCATCTTGTATAGTTGCTGTAGCTCTTCTCCGCTTTTAACGAAACGCTGCTTATATCAAATTGCATTTTTGTGCTTGTACGTTCGTCACAGCCACGGCGTATACCTCTATGAAAATGTGCTTTGCCGAACGTATGCGTGTCAGCACCGCTAACAAAGAAGCGTGCTTGGCCAGGCCCAATAGGTCCTAATCACGATTCTGGTCTAAATGTGGAAATTAAATCGCCTCGTTGATACGAGTAGAATATCCCTAATCATCGTTCTTAACACGACCAACTCACTTCTTCGCGCGAAAAGAAGAAAGAATAGCTAAACGAATCTTTCTGGCCTTTATCAAGGAGATTCCGAAAAGCAAATTGCATGTCTGGTCGTTTGATTTTCTATACGAGCTCAGTTTGTCGCTCGGGAAATGTTTCTGTGCTTATTCATGCACTTTAGAAATGGTCGCGAGATTGCAGTACGAAAATCCTTTTGCGCTCGGCCTTATAGACGTATAAGCTTCTTTCGTGCTTCTTCGATGGTACGGTCTCGTTGACACCGTTTTCCACTCGACTGCCCTCTAAAACGTCCCCGCTGAATGAGCCCACGTGTGTAAGCCACCACCTGGCTCGACAAAATGAAGCGGCGCGCTCTAAATGCAAATCCTTTCCTGCATGACAATCACCGTACATGTATGTGCCGAAAGAATGGCGCATGCTGCGATGCCGTGCGCCTTTACTGCAGTTCCCGCGGCAGCTTAGAAAATGCATGCACATACGTATTGCCAGTTAAATTCTGGCGTGTAAGCTTCTTTAATTCATTATTTATAACCGGCATTTCTCGCTTCTTTAGTCAAATTACTTTGAAAGATAAGTTTCAAACGTCTTTCATGGGAGTTGGTAATATGGTCGAAAAACACACCGAAAAACCAAATAAGAAGCAAGAACCTACAAACCACTAATACAAATGATGAAAATAATAAACCGCACTTAACACACAGAGAACGAAAAAAAATGCTGTGCTCTCAGCTGTACAATTTTTTTAATGAGTACCACAACTATGCATGTACAAATTATAGAAACATCTTGAGCGTGGAGCAACGCGCTGAGACGGGGCAAACGAAAAAACAAAAACAAAAAAAAACTTAAGAAGCACCGTCATACACAGCGCTGATTATAGCGGAAGCGTCACTGTATACGTGGTGAGGTTCATGTTTCCGCGAGTTGAATTTGCACCACTGCCCTATGCATTTTGTAAAATAGGGATGCCTGCGATGCGCAATGTTGTTGTGGAAATGTACAAAAGGATTCCTTTACTTTTCTCAAGAAGCTGTTGCTAGTGTGCATCATCGTGTTATTTACTTGATCCCTTCCTGTGCGCAACATTACTCGTCTCAGTAAACAAACATCTCCAAGTGGAAACCCTTTTGATGAGTCGGCAAGATCTAATCGCTGAAAATGTAAAGAGAGAGAGAGAGAGAGAGGATCACACAGTCCACCGACTGCATGTGCATGAATGCATGTGCATGAATGCATGTGCAAAGGCAAACACGACTCGATTCCGTCGGGAACCCGAAACAAATGGGCCGGCCTATTTCTCCACGCTTCGCGGGAGGTCCTCCCTGCAGAGACGCGGCATATACTGCTCACCGAGAGATGATGACGAATTGTGAGCACGGTCGTTGTTTAGCGCGAGCATCCGTAGGTGCCCCACAGGGGCAACGACTCGTTGTTTTCTTAATTTTATATTCTTTTTTTTTCGGAGATTGCTCCGTTGTGGTCTCGCCACGCACCAGCGACGCCGGAATACTGCTGCGGCGGCGGATCAACTCGCAACACCTCACCGCCGCTGCCTATAGAAGGCTCCCACGATGTCGAAAACCACCGCGGCCGACACGGTACAACACGAACAATGCGACTTGAGTATCGGCCGGTGCGATCAACGCGACGCACTTGATGGAGCCACGCAAAGACGCGCCGAGCGCATTCACCCCGACCTTTGACATGGCTAACATTTTACTTTATAACAGTTTACCCTCAAAAACATGTCGTTCGTGCCGGAGCTGTGTATGCCGAGGGGAAACGGAGGTTCGCCCACCAGACATGTGCTGAAACTGAACAAATCCAACCATACTCGCCACTGGTGCCCGAAAAAATGAAGGGAACACGTGGGCAGAAAACGCCAATCAAGGTTTCCGGACAGACGTAGCTGATAATTGAGAAAAAAAAAGCTTTGATGAATCGTCGGTGTTAACAGAGCGGCAACATTTTTGAAATAATGTTGCAGTACATGCAAGAACTGCAGCGCTCGTTTTGAAAGTGGACCAGTTTAGGGGGTTGGGCTGTCGTACGCTGTCGTAGTCACTTGGTATAACGAAAGGAGAATTACGTATAATAACTTGAAAAAGAAAGCAGGGTGCAAGCGCGAAATTGAAAGAGAGAATAAAGAAAAAAATGTGGGAAGAAAATATAAAAAGCAATAAAGGTGAAAAATTGATAAAGAGAAAGAAACGGTAACATAAATAAATAGAAAGAAGACAGACAATACGGTTAAAAAAGGAAAGAACAGAAAAAAAAGAAAGCAGAGAAGACGCAAAGAAGTCTGCCCCGCTCCGTACTTGCTCCATGCTTTATAACACCAGTACAAGCTGCCTTATTTATTATATGTGTTTATTTCCCTGCCTCACACTTTGCCGTCAAAAGCGAGCATAGCGGGAGTGCTATTAAACGCTAATTTCGAGTCACACTTAATGCACAAACTGCACGCTTCAGTCCTTCTTAACTGTGACGTCAGCGAAGCTGAAAAAAAAAACATGCCTTTCTTGCGCAGGGCTTTCTCCAAATTTTATCTTTCGAGTTTTCTTGCTGTTGCGTAACTGCTGAATGCTGATGCTTATCTGGGAAGATTTGCTTTAGATGAGGTTAGCTAGAGAAGTGTTCGTCGGCGAGAAAAATTACACAAACGTAATTGAGCAGCCGTTCATCCTTTTTCATCCATACAAGTTTGCTGTTTATGCGAATGGGTGCGAATGGACATGGGCCGAGTTCACAAACAACTGTGCACCGCCATGTAAAAAGTGTTGCCCGTCTTCGGCAGATCTCAATCGGATGCGCTTGGCTAAAGAAAATGGCGAAACGAGCTTTTCTTCATGTACCTGTGTACAAGTGTCTGACAGGTGCTTGAAGACTATTATGACAAATAGTTCAGGTTGAACCTACTATATGCCGCCGCTGTTGAATCCCGAAACCAACGTGACCCTGTCTATCACTACCATGCGTGCACCCTAGCGAGACCACCTCTGGAGATGGGCGACCAAAGCAATACTGGGCAGTCAGGTGACTCCGATTCATCTGTGTGCAGGCGTACATAATGAGGATTGTTATTTACTTCTCAGGATCAACGTATTAGCTGCAGGGTCTGTTAGAACGACGCAAGGTGGAGAGACTGCGAAGAGTACGTGGTGGGGTAGAAAAGTAATGGGACTGGCAACACTGCGCGGGATCTGACAACGTTGTGGTGCTGAACAGCCTGTGCTAGACTGCTTTGTTTATTCCACTCTCTCTGCTGACCGAGTTACAATTCTGAACAGCTAGCACAGTAGTTATGACAGCGCCGTAAGTGAAACGTGTAAACGTGTGTGTGTGTGTGTGTGTGTGTGTGTGTGTGTGTGTGTGTGTGTGTTGATTGATATGATTGATATGTGGGGTTTAACGTCCCAAAACCACTATATGATTATGAGAGACGCCGTAGTGGAGGGCTCCGGAAATTTAGACCACCTGGGGTTCTTTAACGTGCACCCAAATCTGAGCACACGGGCCTACAACATTTCCGCCTCCATCGGAAATGCAGCCGCCGCAGCCGGGATTCGAACCCGCGCCCTGCGGGTCAGCAGCCGAGTACCTTAGCCACTAGACCACCGCGGCGGGGCGTGTGTGTGTGTGTGTGTGTGTGTGTGTGTGTGTGTGTGTGTGTGTGTGTGTGTGTGTGTGTGTGTGTGTGTGTGTGTGTGTGTGTGTGTGTGTACGCGTGCGCGCGCGCGTGTGTGTTGTGCGTTACAGAAATGGAGGATCAGAATCTCGAGCAGCGTTGTGCCATAAAGTTTGGTGTTAAACTTGTGAGTCAACAAGTATGACTTGAGAAGTTGAAACAAGCCTATGGGGAATATTGTTTAGTAAGAATATAAGTTTCTCGCTGGCACGAACCGTTTTCGGAACGCCTAGAAAACGATAAAGACGAGCCTCTCTCAGGGACACATTGCCGACAAAGGGATGCTTCATCAAGACAATGCACCGTGTCATGCATCCCTCTTCATCATTGCTTTTTTTTACTTCAAAATGCATTACTGTTTTTTCCGCAAATCCCCTTTTCACACGATTTTAGTCCTTGCTACTTTTTTTCCCTTTTCCCGAATTTGAAGCATGCCCAAAAAGAACTACCTTTTAGAACTTTGGAGAACGTCTAAAAGGCTGTGACCGACTATTTAAAAGCGATATCACTTGATGACTTCCAGCGCTGCTACCAAAAGTTAGAACAACTGCGCTGGTGTATATCTGCCCAAGCGAACTACTTTGAAGGGGATAACATCGTTGTTTAAAAAACTGAAAACTTTGGCTACAACAACCTAGGTCTCATTACTTTTCGAACACACTTCGTATACCGCTATATAGCTTGTCGTACGGATGTAAAAGCATGGAAAATTAAAGCGCTTTAATTCAAACGAAGCAATGAACCACGAACGCAAGTTCTCCCTCCCTCCCTTCCTCCCCCTCACTCACTCACTCACTCTATTGCGCGTTCACACTTGCGTCATTTTCAGCTTCTGTGACATGAGAGGGCCAATAAATTTCGTCTAGAATCACCTCAGCCTCTATAACAAGGCTGCCACTGGTGGCTACTTTTCGTCAAATTGGCGAACTTGAGAGACCCGTGGCGATATAAAATTATGTTTGGTAACATGGCGAATTTGTGGTGATTTTTGGCTTTATTCTCTACAGAGTTATGCACAGAATCTTCAAAACAAATGGGTGACAACATTTTTTCGACCATCCTATAGTTTTAGGCCCACCAGTAGAAGGCGCACTTTCCGCACAATTTCCGCACTTTCCGCGCAAGTCAAACAAGGAAAACTTATTGAACAGGCACTACTAGCATTGATGTACGCAGATGATATATTGCTAATGGTCGACAACAAGGAATATTTACAGAGATTGATGCACATCTGCGGTAATGAGGGAGATAGGTTAGATTTCAGATTCAGTAAGGTAAAGTCAGCAGTCATGATTTTAAATGATAATGAAGGTAGTGAGCTTAGAATACAGGAGGTCACGTTAGAGATAACTGATAAATACAAATATCTGGGCGTATGGATAAGCAATAGGACCGAATACCTAAGGGAACACGAAATATGCGTGACGACTAAAGGTAACAGGAATGCAGCAGTGATGAAAAATAGGGCACTGTGGAATTACAATAGGTAGAGGAATATGAAAATGGGTCATAGTTCCTGGTCTGACGTTCGGCAATACGGTCTTGTGTATGAGATCAGAAGTTCAAGCAAGATTAGAAATTAAGCAACGTGTAATGGGTAGGCTTGCCTGAGGAGCTCACGAGAATACACCAAATCAGGGAGTACAAGGTGATATGGGATAGACATCATTTGAGTGCAGAGAAGCTAGCAGCAAGATAAAATTTGAGAAGCGATTGAGAGAAATGGGGGAGGAGCTTTGGGCTAGGAAGGTTTTCAGATACTTGTACATGAAGAATGTCGATACAAAAGGGAGGAAGCAAACCAGAAAATTGACGGGTAAATACTTAGAAAACAGCAGGAGGCCAAACCAAAAAGAATTATCGTTTAAGGAAAATGTGAAGGATAAGACCGATATGTGAAGAATTGGCATGATTAAGAAAACCGCACTAGAGATTTGTCGAACTTATAAGCAGGAAATAGCCAAGGAAAGAATCTATGATAATACTCGGGGTAGTTCTCTACTGTTTGAGACGAGGAAAGGAGTATTGCGAACCAAGACATATCGGGCCAAATACGAAGGGGTAGACACGGTATACCGTGCGTGTGGAGAGGAGGAGAAAACTGCTGAACAATTGATAATGTTCTGTAAAGGGCTTCAACCTATAGTTTAGGATGATGGCACAGAGTTTTTCAAAGCACTGGGGTTTGGGGACAGAGAGGGCAAAATAGATTTTAAGCGAGTAGAATTAACTAGAAAGAGGTTATCGGTTGGTGGCTAAAGTCAAGGCACGAGTGAAAATTAAACACTTCACTGCAAAGTACCAGTCCTCAACCTCACTATTTAAAGGAGGAAAAAAGATAAATCTAGTTTTGGGTTCACTAAGTATTACGGCTTGGTGGCGTGAGCCACCATCCGATCTAAAGGGTACAGCCATATCAATCCATCCATCCATCCATCCATTACTACGTCTGTCCTATTTCTGGTTGGTATCTCCTAATTCACCTAGGTCCTGAAGGCATTGGCACACTAGTGTGCCCGCTAGCAACCTCCCAGCAATTTAGGCCAGTGGACTGCTTCTCGTGCCGCGAAGCGGTGGTGTTATACTACGTTCTTTAAGTGATTTAAGAGCTTTAAGTGTCTTCACAGTTTCGCGTCTGAAGTGGCTAGTTGAGGGTTAGGATATGTGTTTCAACTGCAGCTCAAACTGTCATGAATATCTTGTCGACTTCTTCTCTGCTGTAGTACCCTTTGATTTGGTATGTTGAGTTTAAATTTGTTGTTAGGATACAGTTCAGGTGGGCCAAAAATTCGGGCTTCTTTGGGCAGCTTTAAGAAACTACAGTGAGGCGAATGCGTAGCGTAAGCATGACCACACTGAAAGCCTGGTGCGGGCATTGTGATGGTTACGCAGTAGTTTCTAGTTTATGTCCATTGCTTTGTAATTAAGTTCTTCGACTGTCGGACCCATGATTCCACAGCAGCGAAATTCTCTAAATGGGCCGGAAGGCTACGCGCGGTGCCCCTGTCTTGTTGTAGCGACTGCTTCATCCTGTATTAGCTACAACTAAAACCATCACAAAGTTTCGTTAGGATGCGCTAGCATTCAGGGACGCTGCTAGTTTTGCAGGCCCTTTTTCAGTGCTCCTAGGGTGAAGTGGGGGTTGTGACTGGTATTGAAGAACGTCAGTGTTATATACTATTTATGTATGGTACCGTACTCCACGGGGATATATACATAATTTAGAACCTTTATCACGAGACATGCCACATATATGTGGAGTGGCGACATTTTTGGCGAAATTTGAAGACAAATGACGACTTTTGGCGACATTTCACTCTCACGCTTGAGCTTGAGCTTAACTCAGTCAAGATTTCATTGAATACACGTGTAGAAACTATAATTTAGGGATAAGCTCATCACGTTACGATATTAGTGACACGAGAACGAGAGTTAAAACAGAGAACAGTATTCACAAACCAGCGACAGTAATTTTAGCCCTACTTAAAACCACAAAAATAAGAATGAGCATGAAAATGGAGTGTCAGGTTTGTTTGTTAATATAAGCCTTAATAACACGTCGTTTTAAGATGTTGCACATGCAGCGGTTCCAACGGGCTGTCGCGGAAATTCTTCCCGAACGTATACTTTCTTCTTTTATCTGAAGGCAGAGAAGGAGAAAGAGATAGGAAAAATCACGATACGGCAAGTGCAACAAGAACATATACGCAGGCCGTAGCGCACCTCTGGACGATTGTATACCTCGCACACTTTGGAGACAAAAAAAAAAGTGTTGGTAAGAAGCGAGGTGATTGCGCGGACGGAAGGCAAGTGCCGGGCAGGATATTGCGGCGGTGTTCCTACACGAGGAAACCGAGTATGGCTGTGTGACTACAAACAAAAATAAAAATAAAGAAAAATGTCAGTGTAGATACAGACACCGCAAGGCGCTTCATAGGGGGGCGGACGCTTCGCCTTTTGTTGCGTTCCTCCTCGGTGTGTTTTGCCAGCAACGTCCTCCACGTAGCACTCCGCTTCAGAGAGCGATAGCTCCGGTGCCCGCGAATGTGGCTCTCTGGCGGCACGGCCGTGCAATACAAAGGGAAATTGCGCCCGTTCTACGTTATCAACGGCGCAGGCCTATATAGAGAAGTACCGAGACGGAGGGGAGGTGAGGAGACATGTACAACGCACAGAGTGGCTTCTTTCGAACAGAACGCGGCGAGCGCAATAACGACAACAACAATAATGCCGACTGTGGCCGAAGCAAATGGAGTTTTGTGGTGAGTGTTACAAAAACTCGGTGGAAAGGATGGTGGGGGAGGCGCGGGGGGGAAATTGTTGTTGGCAGCGGGATGCGCCTGATTCGGTTGCTCTCTGTGGTGTTGCAGGCAACGCACGAAGAAGTCTCGCGGCAAAAAAACCACAGCCCCCCCCCCCCCCCCTGTTCTGTTTCCTTTTATACACACCGACCAAGGAGAATGCCAAATCGTTGCGCTCTTGTGTGCCGCTCGGTGAAGCCGCCGCTGTGTCCAACGTATACGGAGACGCACCAGCGGAGGCAACACGGTCTATATAGCCCAGTGTGGCCACGAGAGCACATACACATGTACACGTTCTTCTCACGCGCCTGGCGTCATCGTATAGCCCGCCTGAAATTCCCGGGCAGCCGCATTCGGTGGTCCATCCGTATCCTGTAGAAACGCTGTTTCGTCCATGTTTCGTTTGTGTTCGTGTCTCTCGTGCCGTGTATGAGGCGGGCTACCTTTCATCTTGTTTGCTTGTCTAGCATGGTTTTGTTCCATTCGTTTTGTTTTATTTATTCATTACAAGCGGATGCCGCGTCGAAGCATTACGGGGGGAAAATTTCCGAGCTTTCAGAAATGGAGAAGGCGTGTTGGGCAAAGTAACAGCACTGCAGGAGAATATGAAACTGCACTCGATGTGTAATAGAGATTCTCAATGACCGAACAAAGAGGAATGTTTTTTTTCTTGGATTTACTCAGTGTCGGTTCACCAAACGCCTTTTGTTGAAGAATCTCCCGCTGTGTAGTGCCGAAAAATAAAGTATTCTTCAAAACCGCTATCGTAATCGACCATGCGCACCGAATGTACTGTGTAGTACAGCATAAGTGTGAATTGTCACGATTTCAGCGATGTACAGTTAGTGTCAGAAGTTTCAATAACACTTGGTATGACATGACTTTAAATTTCCCAACAATCTGCCACAAAATGCAAAAATTCAGAGGCATAAAATGGAATCAAGTGGCGCAGGAGTGCGGGGGACAAGTAATTAGGGGAGGCCTTCATGCTGCAGTGGACATTAGACAAGACTGATAATGATTATTATTATTATTATTAACATGACTGTTATGACCATATTACTGTACTTGATTTAACTGTGTGGTAAATTATGGCACGTTTTAGACAGGCTTGATATATAAATCCAGAGGCGCCTGCCGAAGCAGCTGCAGCTTCTTCAGTCTCGCGGTCCGTAAACGTTTCACGTTCACTCTAAATATAGTTAATTATCGTTGATCGTTGAGCTTTCGTAGTTCATGCAGTTTTTTTTTGTGTTTTCTTTTCATTGAAATGTTTTGTATACCTGGACGAACCAGTGGTTAATCTATGCTCGGGTCGCCCCACCGCGGTGGTCTAGTGGCTAAGGTACTCAGCTGCTGACCCGCAGGTCACGGGTTCAAATCCCGCCTACGGTGGCTGCATTTCCGATGGAGGCGGAAATGTTGTAGGCCCGTGTGCTCAGATTTAGGTGCACGTTAAAGAACCCAAGGTGGTGGAAATTTCCGGAGCCCTCCACTACGGCGTCTCTCATAATCATATGGTGGTTTTGGGACGTTAAACCCCACATATCAATCAAATCTATGCTCGGGTTGTGTTTGTTCGGGACTAATGGTTTCCGGCCTAAGCGCGTGGAGCGAGTGAAACTGTAGCACGCATATCGTAGATGTTCAAGAACAGGTATCGTCCTTCGCGTGTACGAGGTGACTGAAGTACGCGTAAGCGGGCACAGGGTTGTTCATTATTGGGAGGGCTCAAGTATCGGCGCAATGCGCTTTTACCCATCCACCCTTCGTTGGTTGTGTCCTGTACAGAAAACAAGTTTTGCAGCGGGCGCTAAAAATAAGATTGAAGCGATGACGCACTTTCCGCAACCTCGGCTTTGGTCACCGGCTTTTCAGGGGTGTCAATGCGGGAAGTATAAATAGCTCTTAGAACGCAACGTAAGGGATACTCGCCGTCCTTATCAACAAAGGCAGTCATCGCTATAATAGTGCACTTTGAGCCGTGGCAGGGCAGTGTGCATTAGATAAGTGTATGGCGTAGGTTATAGGGCAAACACCCTTACAAAATGGGTAAGGGGGAGTGAACCCCCCCCTGCCCCAACGTCGCGCGCGCTTATGGCACGTGTGTTTTACGAAGGCTGCAGAGCTTCTTTGTTTTGTTTCTTCCTCAGCATGGGTGTAAACAGCAGCACTGCAGGCACTTCAACAAATTATTTTCATGACAAGAACGTTATGTCCTGAGGAGCTCGGGTCAAGAGAGCCGGAGGTCACGTGAGATCATGTCTCCGCCCATGGTGGAACCTGCATTCAAAGTCCCACCGCCATGACGTGAACGCTCTGGGCGGCCTGGAGTCGAGTGTGAAATTTGCTGCTCTTGAGTGATCCTTCCATTTCTTCTTCGTGATTGGGGAGAGGCGTTAAAGTTCTGCCAGAGCATGTGGTCAAAAAATGATCAGTGATTGGCCCCATTCGGTCAACGGCTGTGAGCTATCACGGTCAATTCTATTAGGAGCCGAGATTTGAGGCATTGCTTTAACTGCACTCTGGGCGATCCCCCACGTGGGTGTGCGCCAGCTTTCCTAAGCAAAAAGAGGAAGAGCAGCAAGTATAGGGTGCATCTCAATCTAGCCTAAGCTGTGAGATGCAATACCAGAAGATTAAATAGCCAGACGAACAGAAAACGAGAAACAACGTTTCAGGTATGTAACGATGAAGAAAACAGTAGAAAAAAATTCGTGCATTGTTAGCTAGCACTAGATGCTCATGCGTGAGCTCAATTTTTAAGTAGTGGTTCGTAATGTTTGGCAGCTGCCAAAAGTGCTCATTAGGTGTGTGTGAAGCGATGCATTTGATACATAAGCGTCCATGTCGCTAGTGTATTTGGAAAATAAAGTTTATTCTATGCGCCATGTTGCGTGTATAGTATAGTAGGAGAAATAATACCGGTCTGCCAATATCACAATAAATGGGAATCCAAGTTGTCACCCATCTTTTAACAATCTTGAAGTACTAGATGTACAAAAAACTTGTTGTGTACTTCAGATGTATTATTATGTTCACATTTATTTCAGTTGTTTGTTTGTTTTAAACCCTCAATCGCATAACCTGACTAGTACCGTATGAACAAATGTAGGCTGTTCAATCTAACGCTATTTCAGCAAATCTCTCTCTCTCTCTCTCTCTCTCTCTCTCTCTCTAAAACATTCGGCGTACTCGATTCTGGTACACATGGCACCAGACGTTTGAGCCATGATGACATTGTCTAACATTTGCTCTTCTGAAGAGGGATCGAGACAAAGGTATGTGAAAGAGATGGAGGCTAACCAGGAGGAATTTCCTCTGGCCTGCCCTGTGCTCTGGAAGAGAAAACACGTTGGGAAAGGATAAAACAGAATTGATTCATATGTCGGGTTTAACTTCCTAAACCACCATATGATTATGAGAGACACTGTACTGAAGGACCCCGGGAATTTCGACCACCTGTGGTTCATTCCCGGGCACCCAAATCTGAGCACATGGGCCTGCAGCATCTTCACCTCCACCGAGAATAAAATAGAAGTCTTTAACAATACTATAAAGCCATCTCAATTGAAATACAACCAGTTTTCACTCTTACTCAGACAAATTTTGATGTCCATTTAATTCACTTCAGTTACCTTAAAGGTTCCCCCTTTCTTGGAGGGGCATCACATAAGGAGTGGGGTTGTATTTGGGCTAAAAAATAGGTGAGCATATAGTCTCAGTGTTGAAGGTGATCAATAATACAATCTTGAGAGGCAGGTAATGAAGCGATGGGGGTTTTGTCCCGGAAAAGTTCGTTCCAGTCTGTGGCTGCTCGAAAAAAAGGATGCAGGAAAAGTAGTGGTGCGTGATGATGGGCGGGCAACCTGAAATGGATGACTGGTTCAATGAGATATGCGTGTCACAGTTATTATATAAGGTGGATCTATCTATCTATCTATCTATCTATCTATCTATCTATCTATCTATCTATCTATCTATCTATCTATCTATCTCTCTATCTGTCTATCTATCTATCTATCTATCTATCTATCTATCTATCTATCTATCTATCTATCTATCTATCTATCTATCTGTCTGTCTGTCTGTCTGTCTGTCTGTCTGTCTGTCTGTCTGTCTGTCTGTCTGTCTGTCTGTCTGTCTGTCTGTCTGTCTGTCTGTCTGTCTATCTATCTATCAGGTGTGTGTGTGTGGGGGGGGGGGGTTGTTCTAGCATTTAGCACGTCTTAATCAGTTGATGCTTTCTGTTTCTACATGTAATCATTCTCGTTCCTCTAATATAAAAAGCCAGTAGCGAACGAGGTAGCGGTCGACTTCGGGCAATGGCAAGCATATCAATAATAAGAAAGGAGGGAAGGAACCGTGGCTATCTCTACGACCGCGCCGAGGTGGTGGCGGTGGCGGATGCTGGCCATCGGCGGTTGGGGTGCACTGTGGAGGGGAGGCGCCGGATCGCAGGCAAATGACGTCATTACCGATGAGACACGCACCGCCGCTGGAATTCTCCACGCGACCCTCGGTTGAGAGGAGCAAGACGCGGCCAAGATGGGCTCACTGGCAAACCATCTGCATAACAAGCAAGTGCAATTTCGTTCCCCCCCTTTTTTTTTACCACGATTCCCATTTCTCGTTTTTTTTTCATGACACTTCTTTTTCTCTGCGTAGTTTGCCAAATCTTCGCCGATCCTTTATTATATGGATTTTTTTTCTTAAATCAAGTTCCGGAATAGGACTTCGTACTTCTTTCTATATGATACTTCTCTCTAGCGCAGCGGTCTCTAACTCGCCCCAGCTAGTGAGCCACAGTAAGGTAATTAGTTTTCCTGCAAAGATTGTGGCAGTGAAGAAGATAAAAGTGAAAGAGAGATGAGGAGGAGGAGGGCGGGTAAACTAGACGTCAGGCAACTTTGCCACTTCGAAAAGTGCCTCACCGATTACTGTTGTGTTGTTATCTACAACGAGAAAAAAAAACTGTAAAACATATGACAATCCCCAAATACAAAGAAATCGATAGTATTATGGTTGTCCCTTTGTACAGTGAGAGCCTTGTGCCCTATCAAGCATCAAAAGTGATGGTCGACGTCAACAAGAAGGATACAAATATTAGCACCACGACGTCATGGTTACGTCACAAATCGACAAAACTTGACATTTTTAAGCCTGTCATAGTGTCGTCCCATATTCAGTACAACCCGCTCTGAACAAATGAAAAAGAAGGCTGCTTTCGCACCACAATCATCTTAGGCGAATGTGTAAGAAACCATGCGAGTTGTTCTTTTTTTAAACACAACAGTGTATTATGCCGGGATCCACCACGGCTCCGCTGACGTACTTCCGTCACGGAAGTGACGTTGAAAAAATTTGCTTAGAGATTGCAAAGAAGAAAACCAGAAGGCAAGCATTCGTCACGCGGAATCGAACCAGCAACCCCTTGATACTCAGCGCGCGCGCTAATGACTACTCCATAGAACCTTTCTTTTCGTGGTATTTATTACAAAACGTACGTTGGGCTGATGCTAACAGCAAGCTATTTATATGCCCCATACACCGTTGGGCTGTCCTCAGAGCTTCAAAACTTTAGCGCGTTTTTGTTATCACTGGCGAGATGGCGCGACGGGCTCGTGTAACCTCGAAGCGCTGCCTCCACGGAACGCGGTCTGTCCTGCGCACGCGCTTATCAAGCCCTTAGTTCGGGAAAGAACGGAGGTCACTTAGCACACTGCTGCGCTTGCGTGTACGAAAAGAGCGTGCTGCTGACATACGACGCAGAAAGAATTGTGACAGTTGTTCGCGCTTGTACTGGGTATACTTGTGCGCCCATTTCGTGCGTATTTCTTTCTGTCTGAACAGCTCGCTTTAAGTGTCGAGCTGTGGCAACTGTTAGTCCCCGCTCGTCCTGTGTATGCTAATTTCGTGCGTGCTTTCTGCTTGAAGCGTGTGCGCTGCAGGTTTCGAGATGTTTGCCGTTCTTAGCGTGACTTTGCAATCTGTTGCTGTTGCTGAAACAACGAACAATAAACGCTGAACTACCTCTGTAAAGACACGTTTAGCTTTCGCGTTATACCAATTCCTATATAGAGGGATCAGCCACGTTTTTTTTAAGCGAAGCATTTTTAGCGAACTTCGGTGACTTTGAGCGTATCTATCTATCTATCTATCTATCTATCTATCTATCTATCTATCTATCTATCTATCTATCTATCTATCTACCACATTTAGCTCTCCTGGCCGTTTCGATGATGGTATCGATACTAAACTTGGTATTGCATAACATGTATGAAGAACATATTTGGCTACTCATAACGTGAAAATTATGACTTTTATGTCGTGAATGTCATGATTTACATTTTATGTTCCCTCAGCTCTTGCGGTGGTTTCGTTCACATAGCATGTTTCAAAACTGGTATGGTATGGCATGATTGCATGGCGAACACACGTGACACACCCTAACATGAAAATCATGATATGCGTGTCATGTAACAAGATGACTACATGCCACGCTCATGTTACGCTCGCGGGCGTTTCGCTCGCTTCACTTAGACCAATTTTGGTATTACGGGACGTGAATGGATGACGAAGGTATGATACTAGTGGAAACATGACAAACATGAGATGCGTGACATGTAACAACATGACCACATTCTACGCTCATGATGCGCTCGCGGCCGTTTCGCTAGCTTCACATGTACCAAACTCGGTATTACGTGACGCGAATGGAGGACATATGTAAATTACACATCCAAACATGATAATCACGACATGCGTGTCATGTAACATGGCTACGTGCCACACTGATGATGCGCTCACGGCCGGGGCCGTTTTGCTAGCTTCACTTAAGCCAAATTTGGTATTGCGTTGCGCCAATGGATGACGAAGGTATGTGACTGGAGCAAACATGATGATCATGAGATGCGCGTCTTGCGAGAACATAACTATGTGCCACATTCAAGGCGCCAATACATTTTGACGTGACGTGGTGCGTGTGCTCGCCGGCTTTCATTTCGTCACGTCACGCCGGCGTTGCCACGCCAGGCACCGGTCCTGCTATATACTCGCAGGCGCGCGCCACGCTGCGTTGCTTTGACGCAAACGCGTTTCAGCGCGTCCGGCGTCCCTCTGTCACGAATAGAGGGAGACGCTGTGTTGTCTTGGTAACGCACCAGCGCGAAATGCAGCATGTCGCATTTCGTGCCGGTTGCCGTCGGGCCGCGCCGGCGCCTGGCGTCAGACCATATAGTGCTCGCGTTTTGCTAACGTACCGTCGCTATGCCCAGCGTGCGCGTGCGTCAACGCTACGTTGGAGTATATTGGGCCCTTCATGATGCGCTCGCGGCCGTTTTGCTAGCTCCACATATACCAAATTTGGTGTTACAGGACGTCAATGGATGACAAAATATATTGCTGGCGCAAACATGATAATCATGACACGCGTGTCATGTACGGCATCATTTACCTCCACCCCGAAACGTTGTGCTGGTTTTAAAGTGACATATCAACATTTCTCATTCGTGCATCGCATATATCGATTCGCACCAGTTTGTTTTCTTGCCTGAAAGGCTCCTGACGCTGAAGGTCGCGAAGAGCCAGTGAACAATCCGGTATCATTACAGACGGTAGTGGAGATCTGCTTTGTTTACTGTCTGAAAACAAAACGAACGTTGTCATGGACGCTGCATATACACTGCTACTACTCTGACCCTTGTGCGCACATGATGCGTTGGTCATGGTTATAGAGTAAGATAGATGGTTCGTCTTTAAATCGAAAATCGTCGCATATACAGTAACACGATGTATGAGCAGGAAAAAGCGCAATCGATGGCTTATCACTTCTGCACGCGTAATGACTTTTTTTTCTTCCTTGTGTATTCAGAGGACTGATCATATCGCAACTTGCAGGGTATGGATGTAGCGGGCAATGTTTGCGAAGTCAGCATGCGCATACATAAGAGGTTTAGTGCAAACAAGAATGTATTAGTGGCGTTGAGAATACGATTTCACGAACAGCCAATGGGAAGACGTGTACCGAGTCTGTTATCACTATAGGTGAAGTTCGTTCGAATATTCAATTCGAAGCATTTCGTGTGAAACAAAAGGCTCCTCGAGCACACTTATCTGTTTATAGTTAGCTATCAAGTCACCAACGGCATTGTGCTCTCGAGGCCATTTCGTTAATTTGATATGTATCGAAATTGGTTTGGTACAGTATGACATCATAGTATGAAGAACATAACGGACAGGTTATAATATGACGATCGTGACACGCATGTCATGTGTGTCATGATTCAGATAACGCGGTCTTGAGGCTCTTGAGGCCATATTTTATTTTCTCCATGCTACATCACAACTTGAAACACTAGCGATGTTGTTGAACCGTCACTGCAGGCCGCTCAATGGACGCCTTCAACAAGAGTACTCATCTCCACGTCACAATATCCTACAGCACTTATGCTGGCATGAAACGCAGCTCGTATAGCCCTTTTACACCTACGGCTCGATGTTGATTGAGAGTTTGTACGCGTTTCGGCCTAGACTATGACGTGACTAGACGATTATCTATTAGCGACACAAAATGTAGATGCGCAATACCACCGCGTGCACTATGAGATTTTTTTTTTATTTCGCGTGTTCATAGGATTAAAAAGGTGCGGTGAAACTTAATTACCTGGGCAATTTTGTGCATGTTCACTTCCATAATGCAAGCCTTCTCTCTCTCTCTCTCTCTCTCTCTCGCGTCACAATCTCTCCCTCTATTTCTCTTCCCTTACATGTACCAAACATACAAACACGCACTGTGTGCGTGCGTGCGTGTGTGTGTGCGTGCATGCGTGTGTGCGCGCGCGCGCGTGTGTGTGTGCGTGTGTGCGTGTGTGCGTGTGTGCGTGTGTGTGTGTGCGTGCATGCGTGTGTGCGTGCATGCGTGTGTGTGTGTGCGCGCGCGCGCTTGTGTGTGTGTGTGTGTGTGTGTGTGTGTGTGTGTGTGTGTGTGTGTGTGTGTGTGTGTGTGTGTGTGTGTGCGTGTGCGTGTGCGTGTGTGTGTGTGTGTGTGTGTGTGTGTGTGTGTGTGTGTAGAGGTCAGGCTCAATAGGGCATCGAGGCACTCTAGGCTGAAGTTTGCGCAGCGCCATTCACCGCCCTAGCGGAAAGAGGGCAAAGCTCCGGTCGCTCGAACGAGTCGTGCTTGCTGGGTTTTCCCCTTGCGAGCACGGAAAACGTGTTTCTTCGAACGCTTATCTTGCATTTCGCATGCTATGGGCAGCACTACTTCATTATTTTGGAAAGCAGGCACGCACTGCTGCTGCATTGTGAGCTGCTGCTATATAGTTTAAACATGACGAAGGCCTAAGAAGTGCCCATCAAGTTCTGCCGTTTCCAATGCAAGTAGTACCAGAAGCAAAGGCGTCAAGATTGTATTATGGCAGTTCGCCGTTACTTCACGGCGACTTTGTTGCCATAAAAGCCATCGCCACCGCCCTTTTTCTAGTTCTGGGACGGCTTTAGGCTCTCCCATGCATAGTCAAGTACTAACTGCTCGAAATCATTAACCACTTTTTTCTGAACACACTCTTAATTAACTGAAAGAAGCGCGATGCCTGGACTCATAATAAAAGAAAGCGTGTTTGTAAACTGAAAAAAAAAAACAGCAAATAGGCAACCGCTACACATTTCGCGCTTGGACGTTGGCTTTCCGAGACAACCATTGGTAGTGCGAAAGCGGTGGAGCTTTGCTAGCCTAATATACCTAAAATACCAATCTGTGAATGGCTGTAGACTTCTCGTTGCCGCTCAGTGTAAACAGATTTCAATCAATCAATCAGTTTATTATCATGTCATAGAAAGATTTGCCATGTTTATCATGTCATAAAATGATGGATTTCTAGTGCGGGTTCATGCTGATGTCTTGTTTTGACTCATACGTACAGGTCTTGCAAGCAACACCAACCTATAAGTTAGCATGATTAGGTGTTGTGATGCTATGATCGAAGTCATGAGTTCGATTCCAGCATACGCCAGCTGCATTTCCACGGGAGCGAAACACAGTAACAGTGCGCTCAGATTTTGATGCAATAATGACAGACAGGGCTTGTTAGTGTTGCATATTTCAAGCGTACGGTGGTATGACGCCCAATGTAAACAGAAGTGACGCTCGGTGTGTGTGCACTCTGTCTTTTGCCTTCATATCGAATACACTTGAAAAAAAAAACATTTAGGTGCATGTTAAAAAAAAATCCTAAGGTGGCTGCAATCAATCTGGAGTCTCAAACCACGGCGTGCCTCCTAATGTTATCATGGTTTTGGCACGTGTAATATATCCTTGCGTCCACGTGAGCCGTGGGCGATATACAGCTGCTGCTATGAAAACGAGTTGGACAAAAAAAATAACCAAGGCGGCAATAAAAATGAATGTTCGATAGTTTCGGGAATTCAGACGCAGTCATCAGGGAAATCTCAGCCTAACATAAAAAACATGCACGATTCCACTGGGTATTGTATATATGACGAAGACCAAGCTAGCTGTCAAAACAACTGAAGCGACATTCTAATCAGTGAACACACTACGTGATAAGCTGTGGATATTATCCGAAATGAAACATGTGCTGCAAGAAACATACATGGTCCAAGTGGACATAAAATACTCTTATTTTGTGCGCATCATTATACTTTCAAAGGAGCTGCAAAAAAAATAAAGCTGTCATTCAACTTACAATATGACCTTGTTAACATCCCATGAAAACCTCGGCAGAAGTGAAACTCTCATGAAACTGAACACACCGCATTGAAATGGCGCCAAGGACTGAACAGGATAGACGTAAGTTTAGTCTCTTCACACTGACCTAATAAATTGAAAGCAACGCTAGAAACTTGGCATTCAAACAATAAAAATTTGAACGCTATATACGCCCCGCCGCGGTGGTCTAGTGGCTAAGGTAGTCGGCTGCTGACCCGCAGGTCGCGGGTTCGATTCCCGGCTGCGGCGGCTGCATTTCCGATGGAGGCGGAAATGTTGTAGGCCCGTGTACTCAGATTTGGGTGCACGTTAAAGAACCCCAGGTGGTCAAAATTTCCGGAGCCCTCCACTACGGCGTCTCTCATAATCAAATGGTGGTTTTGGGACGTTAAACCCCACATATCAATCAATCAATCAATCAATCAATCAAGGGCAGCTGTTCAGCATCGACATTCACATATCACTCGCTCAAAGACATCATGTTTGACTTGCTTGATCCCGCAAGGGTTTTCAATGAATCGCTCTCGGTTCCGATAAGATTCACACCGTGAAAACATTTTTTATAATCTTTTTAAACCTTCGGAGCAAGTCGCAGGTGACGCTGCACGAGGGGGGCGACCAAGTAACAGCGCATGCAGAGCACGTGAACGTGCCGAGACAGCGCAGGCAGAAGGCGGGAGCGGGGGGCGCCCGGCTTTTGCTAGAAAGGCGGCGAATGGATGGATGGATGGATGGATGGATGGATGGATGGATGGATGGATGGATAGATGGATATGGCTGTACCCTTTAGATCGGGCGGTGGCTAGCGCCACCAAGCCGTAATACTTAATGAACCCAAAACTATCTTTTTTTTCCTTGAAAATTGAGATTGAGGATTCGTACTTTGCAGTGAAGAGTTTAATTTTCACTCGTGCCTTGACTTTAGCCACCAATCAGATAATCTCCTTCTAGTTAAGTCTACTTGCTTAAAGTCTATTTTGCCCTCTCTGTCCCTAAACCCCAGTGCTTTGAAAAACTCTGCGCCATCGTCCTGAACTATAGGGTGAAACCTTTTACAGAACATTATCAAGTGTTCGGCAGTTTCTTCTTCCTCTCCACACGCACTGCATACTGTGTCTACCCCTTCGTATTTGGCCCGATATGTCTTGGTTCGCAGTACTGCCGTCCTTGCCTCAAACTTTAGAGAACTACCCCGAGTATTATCATAGATCCTTTCCTTGGCAATTTCCTGCTTAAAAGTTCGATAGATCTCTAGTGCGGACTTCTTAATCATGCCCATTTTCCACATGTCAGTCTCCGTTTCCTCACTTCAAACGCGCGCGGTGCAGTGCCCCCAGGCCGAGGTTGGGAAGCCCATAGCACACAGCAACACGCACGCACACACAGGCACGTGCGATAGGCGTGCGCAGGGGCCTGTGAACGCCTCCTACTAAAGGTTTGTGAAGGGGGGGGGGGGGGGTGGATACGTTGTGCTGTTTTTGCAACGGTTTCTCGGACAGCCGCCGGGCATCGCGTCCAAGATAAACACGTGTCACGCGCGAATCGACTTACCTTTATTTTGTTTTTGTTTTTTCTACATCTCGCCCATCCATCACCTCGGGTAAACAACTGACTGGCGCTCTTCCCGCAAACACATGCCGCATGCCGTGTTCTAGCGCTTTCCTCTCTCACCCCACACGTATGTGCGCGTATACGTGCGCCACTATTAAGACTAACCTCTCCTCTTCGTATGCTCTGTCCTGTTTAATCTCCTGGAGAATACACACTGCCCACGGCCTGTATAGTGGTAAAAGAACGTTGTTGGGCTAGTTGGTAGAACCTTAAAAAAAAAAACTCATTTGAGTGCAAACACACGACACATTCACGCACACACACTATGCGTGTGTGATGCCTGGATGTGTGTGTGTGCATGCATATGTCGTGTGTTTGCACTCAAGTTATTTTTTTTAATTTGTACTGTTCGGTTGCTTGAGGGAAATGCCCACGTCCGTATTCCACTAACGTGTTTTTTTGTTTTGTTTTTTTCGTGCGCTGTATCGCGTTTTAAGGGCTGAGCTTATTGCACAAGCGGGGCACCATCAGTTTGCGCAGATGTGTAGTAATCATACGCTGAACGTGAAATCTCAAGTCGACTACAGTGCCACCCCTCCACATAAGTGAGCGCTGACTGTACCAGCAATGATCGGCACATACCTCAGGTATGTAAGCGGTACGTCAAGCCTCTAGCCAGAGCCTGCAGCCTTCCGAAAGTGAGAATCCCACACCCCACCTCCGAAGTTTTGATAGCAACAGTGATTACCAAAGAATAGATTTTTCCCTCAAATAGTAGAAGACTGCAGCAACGCCCCCCACCCCCAATTAAAGAATAACGGGTATTGCAGGCATGGCACGCGTATGATTGTGTGTGTGTGTGTGTGTGTGTGTGTGTGTGTGTGTGTGTGTGTGTGTGTGTGTGTGTGTGTGTGTGTGTGTGTGTGTGTGTGTGTGTGTGAGTGTGTGTGTGTGTGTGTGTGTGTGCGTGCGTGCGTGTGCGTGCGTGCGTGCGTACGTGTGTGTGTGATTAGCAGAAAAGCCTCTTCGCGACACTTCTGCTACCTCAGCGGCGATCAACATCACCGCAGCGTCCGAAACGCGTCCCCCCTTCAATCTATGGATTGCCTGTTTTCTGCCTGGATACAAATACAAATAATTTTCAGCCTTCACTCTTTAGGAGGATGCCGCCAGGGGGCCAGAGGGTGCGGACGCGTTTCACGTCGGTTCCGCGGATGTTTTATGTTTGTGGCAGAAATTCAGATCTTCGATCAACGGCATTCTACTCAGCAGTTTCTGGAAGGTCAGCGAATCCTGCCTATATCAAGTTTTTCGGAGGTGAGCCGCTTTTCTGGACACTGTAGCTCATTTATCGCGGTGCCACACTGGCACACGAACTAAGCCTAACGCAGCACCGGTAGACGCCGTCGCTCGCGCTGCAGACGCGGCCGGCGTCTATGCCGAACCCAGCGAGCAGTGCGACGCCCCTTTGCTACTCGCTTAACGGCTTTATCCTCGACTGCAATGGAAGTTGTTCACGTAGACGGTGAAGAAATATCGCCGACAGATGTCCGCAAGGAGAATGGCTGGCTCGAGGTTCGGGCCAAATACAAGGAACGCAAGGCGCGCGTCGCGGGCACTGACCCTGCTGCGCAGACCGCTGACGCGCTCAACGATGATGAAGCGTTTGTCAAAAGAGCAGCCAGAAACGTGCGACGACTCAGCATGGCGACCAAAAAACCGAATCTGCCGGTGGACGACATCAAGGTCATCGTACGCCCTAGAGATGGCTTCAGCACCAGGACACATCGTGCTGCTCGGATCGGCGACAGCATACGTGCCGCTGCCGGACTGAACCAAGAGGAAACCAGAGGCGATATCTTTCGCGTAAACGAAAGACAGAATATTGTAGTAGTGAGCACTCCATCGGAAGAGAGAGCCAGAAGATATTGTGAAATCTCCAAGCTAACCATGGGAGACAAAGATTACGCAGCGAGGGCATATGCAGCCGCGCCGGAAAATACAACCAAGGGCATCATCCGTGGGATTCCCGACGAAGATTCTCCTGAGGATATTGAGAGACACCTCGTCAACGAGCACAACCCTTCGTTATTGCACGCGAAGAGGATGGGAAGCACGGCACACGCTATCGTCGTATTCGAAGGAAGTGTAGTGCCGCGCTACATATACTACAACGGAACGGAGCACCGTTGCGTGCTCTACAAGAAACAGTACGAGACGTGCTACGCTTGCGGCCGACTTGGACATCGATCCGACGTTTGCCCCAACCCAGAGAGTAGAAGATGCAGAGGCTGTGGTTGTGATGATCCACCGCAAGACCACTGCTGTGAGCCCAGATGTCGACTTTGCGGCAAGGACCACCCTACCGGAGACAGGAAATGCCAAGCCAAGTACAGAACTCCTTACATAGTGAAGAAACGCCAGTGGGAAAGAAGGCAACGTGAGGAGGACGCAGACAAGAGCTATAGGGTGTACGGCGAAAGTGGACACGCCTGTTCGGCGCTGCGTGGGGAGAGACGAGGCCGATCCGCCTCGCGTTCTCGCTCCCGCTCCCGGTCCCGGTCTCACTCCCGCTCTCGGTCGAGGAACGCCGAGCGCCAACGAGCCAAGGACAGACCTAAGTCCCAGGGCACGTCTCCCGCCAGTACCGACACTACAGCGACGCGAGCTGCCGGACCCGGTGGTAACGACAGTCTACCCAAAGCCTCCAAGGTGAGCTGGGCGGCAGCCGCCTCCGGCGAGCGTGCGCGGTCTGGCACTGCCTTTTCTAACAGTGAAGGTCAACACGACATGATCATGCAAATTCAAAAACGACTCGAGCAATTGGAGAGAGATAACATTAGATACAAAAACGTAATTGAGGAACTCAGGGAGGAAAATGCTAGTCTAAAAAATGAGGTAGCTAAAAAGGGCGGAACGATCCGATTGCAGGACAATCCAGGGGAGGTACTATCTAAGGATGAAACGGTGCCGACCCCCTCGAAACGCAGGGCAGTTGAAGTGGACCCGGCGCAAGCCGAAATTCAAACACATAAAACAGAGGAAAGGGATAGGAAACGGCACGATGTCGAAGACGACATAAGCATAGTCAGGAAAGAAATAGAGGATGAAAAGAACACGCGTAAAGCAGAAATGGAACGAATGCTTAGCCAGCTTACAGGCGCGATGCAGCAGATAACAACTACAATGCAGCAAATACAGCAACAACTCGCCACCCTGCAGATGAGGGTTGAAAACAACGAGCGAAGGTTACCAGCTAGCAGCTGCGGGCCCCTCAAACAGACTGGGAAACCGTACCACAGACCAGTGGACACAGAGACTAGGGAGAACACTGGCAAATATTAAATTTTACTATCATCATGGCTACTCACAATACTAAAAATTACGTAATTTGGCAATGGAATTGTAGAGGATACGCTAGAAAGCGGGGACATCTTCAACAGTACCTGATTAACAAGGAGAAGCCAGATGTGATACTTCTACAGGAAACTAACGTTAAAGCTAAGTTATCCGGTTACAGGTCATTTCAGGATAGCGCTCCTCGGGACAAACCGGCCGTCGCGACGCTAGTCAAACGTAACCTAACCGTAACGCAGCATGAGATAAAGGTAAACGCGATACCGCACCTGTTGGTGGAGATAGTACCTCCAAAGAATCGAGACAATAGTCTTTTCATTCTTAATGTGTATAGTAGCCCTCGACTTAAGCACCGCTTCCGCGCGCTACTCAAGAAGGCGGCCGGCATCGCGGGGACCCGAGCGCTCCTCGTAGCGGGAGACTTTAACGCTCATCATTCCGCATGGGGCTACAAATACGAAAACCTGAAAGGCAAAAACCTATGGGAGGATGCTCTACTGGAGGGTCTCACTCTCATTACCGACCCCTCCGCGCCTACGCGACAAGGAAATAGTGTTTGTGCTGATACGTCACCAGATCTCGCGTTCGTTAAAAACATAACAAACGTATGCTGGACGAATACACAGGAGGATTTGGGCAGTGATCACACTATTGTAGAAATTCGTGCCAATGCGGGGCCGTGCAAAAAGAAAAGCAAGCTACTAAAACTTGTAGAGTGGGACAAGTTTAGGCAAAACAGGGAAAATAGGATTGACTCCTCGGAAAATATCGAAGATATAGAAAAGTGGACATCAATGCTGAGGCAAGATGTCGCGGCAGCAACGCATGAGGTCCCTCCTGAAGCAAACCTCCAGGTCCTAGATAGTAAGCTTCTGCATATGTGGGAGGCTAAACGTAGCCTACAAGCCCGGTGGAAAGTACAACGACACAATAGGACTTTACGTAGGCGAATAGCTAAACTGAATAGAGACATCGAGGAATACGCTTTACAGCTTTGCAAGTCACAGTGGGAAGAGACGTGTAATAGCATGGATAGTCGGGTAGGGTTCACCAAGGCGTGGAATCTCCTCAGGTTCCTGCTGGATCCAGAGGAGACTAAAACAGCATATAGGCAAAATGTCAACAAGATAATCAACGTCTACAAAGGCACCCACGCAGAACTCTTGCATGAACTCAGGATGAGATACACTAATCCGACTAGACCCGTGCTCCACTCTGAATACAAAGGCACTGCGAACGAGTGCTTGGACAGACCTTTCAGCATTGCTGAAGTACGCGCGGTGCTGCACAGGCTCAACACGAAATCATCGCCCGGACCAGACGGGGTTACGAACAAAACGCTTCGGAATCTAGATGACACATCGATAGAGCACCTCACGGTTTTCCTTAACGAATGCTGGGAAAAGGGACGTATTCCCCGACAGTGGAAAACCGCCCGCATCGTTATGATACCCAAACCAGGAAAGCGCATACAGCTGGAAAATCTAAGGCCGATATCGCTGACGTCCTGCGTTGGTAAGGTCATGGAGCACGTGGTCCTCGCGAGACTAACAAACTTTCTCGAGGACCACGATCTGATTCCTCACACCATGCTGGGCTTCAGGAAGAGCCTCTCCACGCAGGACGCCATGCTACAACTCAAGCACCAGGTAATAGACAGCATGACCACTTCTACCAAAGCAATCTTAGGCCTAGATTTAAAGAAGGCGTTTGATAATGTCAAGCACTCGACTATACTTACCCGAATAATAGAACTAGGACTCGGTAAAAGGACGTACGACTACGTCCGTGATTTTCTAACGGACAGGACAGCGAGGATCACATTGGGAGAATTAGAGTCAGGAGAGATAGAGATGGGCAGCGCCGGCACTCCTCAGGGTTCGGTGATTTCGCCCTTGCTCTTTAACCTCGCACTCATAGGGTTACCAGCTAAATTAGAAGAGATTGACGGGCTCTCCCACAGTCTGTACGCAGACGACATTACTCTGTGGGTAACTCGGGGATGTGACGGCCAAATAGAACAGACGCTACAGCGAGCCATCGATACGGTTCAAAGATTCCTAGAGGACACGGGCCTCACCTGCTCGGCTGAGAAATCGGAGCTACTGGTTTACAGACCTACGCGCAGAGGTCGAAAGCCCAAATACAGCGAACAAAGCGCAAATCACGCAGAGGAAGCGATACAGCTAACGACCTCGGAAGGCCACGTCATTCCCAAAGTAGACGTTATACGCGTGTTAGGCTTGTATATTGCAGCCAATGGCCACAATGGCGAAACTGTTCGCAGGTTGGAACACGCGGTAAATCAGACAATCCGACTTCTAAAACGAATTACGAACCGACATAGTGGTATGAAAGAAGGGAACACTATTAGACTTGTGCAAGCCTTTGTCCTCAGTAGAATCACGTACGTTGCCTCTTACTTGAATTGGCACGTCGCCGAGAAGATAAAATTAGATTGCTTAATCAGGAAAGTGTATAAGCAAGCTTTATGCTTACCCATGAACACAAGCACAGTGAAATTATTAGAACTAGGCTTGCACAACACGCTTGACGAATTAATAGAAGCGCACAACGTAGCACAGTATGAACGACTTTCTAAGACTAAAACGGGCAGGTACATCCTCGAAAAACTGGGAATCCACTATCACACGCAGCAAGGCGAAAAAGCCGACATAACCGTGATGGTGAGGGAAAAGATAGTGATTCCGCCGTTGCCCAAAAATATGCACCCGGAACATCACACCGGCCGAAGAAACCAGAGAGCGCAGGACTTGCAGAGAAAATTCGGAAATTGCAAGGAAGCGGTATTCGTGGACGCGGCCAGATACGCGCGAAGGTGTGGTTACGTGGCCGCGGTGGTCGACGGTAAAGGGACATGCATGACGAGCGTTACGGTGCAAACGCCACTGACCGAGACGGCCGAGGAGGTGGCCATAGCACTCGCGGTGGCGACCACTGAGGCCGAAGTAGTAATTAGTGACTCGCAAGCAGCGATACGCAACTATGCGAACGGTCGTGTCTCCCGAGAGGCGCTGCGAATCCTAATGACTAACGAAGACAAAATTCGGGAAAAAAATGACACTTTCGTCATATGGACCCCCGCACACACACAAACCCCGCTGGCCGGCAACGAGGCGGCGCACGCGGCGGCTCGAGCACTCACGAACCGAGCCGTTGCGAACGCCGACGCCGCCTCGGACGAAGTTCCACGCGGGGGGGAGTGGGAGTGGGGGGACCGCATGACTAGTTACCACGAAATAACGCAGCACTATAAGCTAGAAAGGCGAAAGTACCCTCCGCCACACAACAGGTTAAATAAAAAACAGGCAGTTGCGTGGCGACAACTGCAAACATATACTTATCCGAATCCAGTTCTCTTTAGTCTCTGTTACCCTGATCTGTATTTAACAGAAAAATGCAAGGTTTGCGATGAAAGGGCGACACTTTCACATATACTATGGGAATGCTCGAGTTTAGATGAAAGCAACGATGAAAACCACGAAGAGGCAGTTTCGGACCGCAGGACACGCTGGGAGGGGGCTCTGCTCAGCTCCTCATTCGAACAACAACTGTGGGCCGTCCAGCGAGCCGAGGAAGCCGCCCGAGCCCAAGGGCTCGTGGCCGACGCCTAGGCCCGCCCCAAATCAACTTCGCTGGACTTCATAAATAAAGTTATTCTTCTTCTTCTTCTTCACTCTTTAACGTGACGCACGTTTTGGCCCCTGCGCCTCGAGAGCAGTTTAACAATATTACTGTTATCACACGCAATTTGTATCACACAGGGCTACCTAGCCAATGGAACGCCGTTCGAGGCTCGCCTAGATAGCGTTGATCTAGCTATGAAAATATCAATGTGACGGTCGAACTGCAGCTAAACTCTTGGCGTCAAAAATGCGAACAATGCACTACGAGGTAGTAGAACATTGAAAGGCGAGTGAATAACATGAGCCGGCCTGCCTTGCACTGCGGTCTATGGTAGATGGCGTACCGCTAGTTGGCGTGGACAGGCAGTTTGGATCGCGCTGTATGTATTGGTTTGATTAATTTGTGGGTTTTAACGTCCCAAAGCCACCGTATGATTATGAGATACGCCGTAGTGGAGGGCTCCGGAAATTTCGACCACCTGGGGTTCTTTAACATGCACCCAAATCCGAGTGCACAGGCCTACAACATTTCCGCCTCCATCGGAAATGCAGCCGCCACAGCCGAGAGTTGATCCCGTGACCTGCGGGTCCGCAGCCGAGTACCTTGGCCACTAGACCACCGTGGTGGGGACGCGATATATATATATATATATATATATATATATATATATATATATATATATATATATATATATATATATATATATATATATATATATATATATATATATATATATATATATATATATATATATATATAAAGGAAACAAGTGTATACCTAAGGGCTCGTTTTTCCGTGTTTTGACTCAATAATAATGAGATCTAACAGACAATAATGCCAAGGAATCTAGAGGGGAAGTTATTAGACCAATTGTAATGTATATATGAAGAAAGAAAAGTGGGTGAAGAGATAACTTGCTTTGAGCAGGAACTGGACCTGTGACCTTCGAATAACGCGTTCGATGCTCTACCACTGAGGTATACCACGGCGGCTATCCCTCCAGCCACTTTATTGGGTTTATGTGTGAATTTAAACGTGGAAGTGTCAGTCAGCGCCACCTGTATTCATGGAGGCGAGTGTGGCCCACTAATTCTGAGTCTGTTTGGCGTCATGTATCACGTGAACTTATTACGCGCTGGCAGCTAACAATAGTCCCTCGTATACAGCCTAACGGTACCAAGTCTGCCAGTACGAGACCCTCGTTAATGAATAAGGGAAACAAGCGTGTACTGAAGGGCTCGTTTCTCCGTGTTTTGACCCAATATTAATGAGATCTACCAGACAATAATGCCAAGGAATCTATAGGGAAGTTATTAGACCAATTGTATTGTAAACATGAATAAAGAAAAGTGGGTGAAAAAATAACTTGTAGTGGGCAGGAACCAAACCTGCGACCTTCGAATAAAGCGTTCGATGCTCTACCATGGAGCTACCCTGGCGGCTATTCCCCCAGCCACCTCATTGGGTTACACACACACATATATATATATATATATATATATATATATATATATATATATATATATATATATATATATATATATATATATATATATATATATATATATATATATATATATATATAATGTGAGCGGCGAGCTATTGTAGGTTCTTGAGGCGAAGACACATTTCTGAATATGGAGTAATGACTGAACTAACGTCCGTCCCTTTGTTCCTTTTTTTTCAGTAACATTAACGCATTAACTATTTTACTGGTAACGAGTAATGTAGAGTTACTTTCTTTAGTAATGCATACAACGCTGCCCAGAACATATTTGATTAGCGACCTCCACGCATTTGGTGTGTGTGCATAGTGAGGATGCGACCCGCATAGGTGGCGAAACAGCCGTGCAAATGTTTGTCATATTTCTGCTTGGTTAAGTCGGAGTATATATTTTTAGAATGTTCAACTTTTAAGATGATGAAGTATCGATCCTGGAGCAAACATTCGGGAAAAAGAAAGTGATTGGTTTGACAACACTAAAGCAGAAAAGGTAAAAAAAAGAGAAAAAAAAAGCTTCACACGCATGACGCGAGTCCCGATTTCAAAAGGTAAGGATACTGAGACAGACATCGAAGCATATACAGAGCGGCACTGTACAAGACAAACAGTAGAAAAATTATTTAAAAAAAGGAATGAAAGAGAGGGAGACGAGGAAGGGGATGCTGTGGTCATCTTTTCCGGCATATGGTGACGTGTCCTGCCTATTATATACGCACACTGTTGGGGCGCCGTGTTTGCGAACCTTTTTCGCTGATGATGCGTACCACGAACGTAACCGCGGCCTGGAAGAGAACTGACGGGGCGGGGGGGCGGCTGCAGGTTGGTACGGACGCGTCAATCGTCGGAAGAAAGGGAACCCGATAAAAAGAGAGAGGAAGTAAAAAAAATTCAGAATCTGGTGTAAGAAAACAAAAGGGATGAGTATGAGGGTACAGGGGACTGCCCTACGGGAAAGGAAGACACACACAAAATGTAAGCATAAAAAAGTCGTTGATTCTGTCAGAGATGGCCTGCGACCGTACCTCACGCTGAATATCGATTGTGCCGCGTACTCGTGTATAACAAAACCCCTGCTGCGCTTCGCTGTTACCCGTGTACCCTTAATGCGCGTAATGAATTTCTCCCGGTGAATGACATCTGGAAGATTGAAGTTGGCAGATTAGGCCTGGTCCCACTTTTTCCTCTTTTTTTTTCCGTTGTTCTTCCCGTGGTCCGTTTTAATCATAGCCCCGAAAGCACTAACTTGGCCACTTTTCTTTTGCACTTTTTTCTTGAACGCCTACGCATGCTTCGCTTGCCCATCTATGCACACGCGTTAGCGATGGTGATGAAATTGCAGGACAGACTGGAACTGGCGAGGCTGTGATCAAATGAAGACGCGACCCCGGGCTATTCGATGGCTTTTCTGTCTCGGTTGGCATGATCATCTCGTCAGCATCTTTTTCTTTCTTAGTTTACTGCTAAATTAACTACATTTAGTGAAATGCCCATGTACTTGTGCATGCACGGCGCGGACGCAGCTCACGATATTGGCATTACCCAGGACATGTCGGTGTCTACCTTCGTAATGGGCCACCGCCCGTGGAATTCACGAATGTGGCGGGAAAAGGGTGGCATCGCGATTTCTCTGCGTTATGGGGCTCGACACTCGTACAGCGCGTCTCGTATAACACGGCCACCTACGCCGATTCTGCATGACTCGTCCAATGTTCGAGAAATACTGAAAGTTTTCGTTTTATTTCGGTATTTTGTCTTTCAATTGTATACGGATGGATGAACCAAGCCTTTATTGTCCCTTCCTTCTGGTCGGTCCGGACGTGAGGGAATATGATTGGGCTCATTGTAGTTTTGGTTAGCAAATGCTTCGTGCAGTTTAGTTTCTTTTAGCGTATTGAGGTGACTCTGCTCTACGGGGTTGGGATAGTACATCAGGCCATGCTAGATAGTTTGCGAAGCGCGTTTATCAAGCACTTCACGATGAATGTGCACCTAGAAAAAATTCCTGCGTATTGAAGTTGAGCGCATGAAAACACGCATTAACTGCCTGACCAGAGGCTGCAGAGATGTACACGCACTTGAATGTTTACTGACGCCAATTTTCGAAGCCATTTTCACTCTGCCGTACAGACCTTATGTGTATAGTGTGGCTCTGGGGAAGTGTGGAGTGGTTCTTTCTGGTGACACAGCACAAACTTTAGCGAGCTATACAGCAGTTTCATTGTTAAGAACATTATCTAGCGTAAGCTACACTAGCCGAGGTAAAGAGTTTCGCGTGGCTTATCGACAGCCGTGCTGCGCATGCCCGAGGAGCAATGACGTCACACGGCACGCAGCTGGCGTGTCGTAGAAGGCCTGGAAGCTTCTGGAATGACGGGTCACTAGTGCGCTGCAGATTGACTCGCGAGAACTCGCTCGCTAGTCTGTCTGTCTGTCTGTCTGTCTGTCTGTCTGTCTGTCTGTCTGTCTGTCTGTCTGTCTGTCTGTCTGTCTGTCTGTCTGTCTGTCTGTCTGTCTGTCTGTCTGTCTGTCTGTCATCCGCCCGTCTATCTATCTATCTATCTATCTATCTATCTATCTATCTATCTATCTATCTATCTATCTATCTATCTATCTATCTATCTATCTGTCTGTCTGTCTGTCTGTCTGTCTGTCTGTCTGTCTGTCTGTCTGTCTGTCTGTCTGTCTGTCTGTCTGTCTGTCTGTCTGTCTGTCTGTCCCTAGCTGTTGCACCGCGTATATCCTGGCATGGCCGAGCTAAGCCCCCCCTAACTTTTAGCGGGTTGCCAAAATACGGTATCACCGGACCTCCCCTCCTTTCTCGTTTGTTGTGCTTTTGACGCTCCTAATCCTAGTGAGCATCCAACAATACACTTTTTGTTTTGTTGTTTTCAATAACCTGGGGGTTGCCACGCCTCATTGTTGCATCTCAGCCTACGCGTTGTTCAAGACCAACCTGTCGTTCTGGGGACGCTTTGTCACTAGAACTGGAAGAGAGTAAAGCAGAACGAGCAGGAAAACAGAACTAGCGCGTTTTCATATCCGTATTTCCCTAACTGACTACAAGACTACATTTTGGGTCAATAACGAGCTAAATTCACACACCCTGAAAAGTTTTCCGCTACGCCAAACCCGCGACACCCTGAAAAGTTTTCTGGTGTGTCGTATTACGAGTACGCTTCAGAAATGCCATGCGATAACCCGCATGCACTGTTCGAGACATGTTCATGCCCCTCGTCATCCTGTTCGCCGCCCATTCCACCCTCGTGACCCGCTGGCTATCTCCCCCAACGCCCGGGGGGCACAGCAGTCTAGCTACGTGGTCAGAAGACGGACGCGACTGGCGTGCGCGTCGGCAGAATAGCCCCCGCAGACGGACACGAGATGAAAAATTATCCTCGCTTCATTCATCACCACGTGCGCGGCTGTCCCGAAAACGCCGCGAGCCGTAGTTTTGCGCTGTTGTCTCTCGGTAGTTGCGTACAGTGGAGTACCGTAGTTCGAACTGATGACGACGCTAACTGAGACGAAAGGCGGACACACTGGACTACTGTCACCGTGTTTTATTGTCACCAGTATGAATGACCAACTAGCTAAGTCTACTAACCTTACTGAGTACAGGAGGCAGGGGCATAGACAGAATTTTTTTGGAGGAGAGGGAGGAGGGGAGAGGGGCACTTGCTTGGTGCGCCACTCCCTGGCTACGACACTGACTGCAGGACGGAAGACGAAAAAAATTGCTCCCGTATCTTCATGTTACACTGCAAATGTCGTCAAAAGACGATCTTGCGTCTGGAGAGAGGGAACAAAACGTTTATTTGATGTTCTGCGCAAGAAAATCAGTGAATGGTATTATGGAGGCGCTGCGCTGGAGTGCCTCGAGCGTGCAGCGAAGGCAAACGAGCGCATCAAGTCACGTCACACGAGAGACATGAGCGCTATCTGGCGGTTATCTTGGGAAACGAAGCGCGCAGCTCTGAGACGGGCGTGCGCACCCGTATCAGAGGTGATAAGGTGCAGAACGCAAGGCGACGGGTAGGTGCCACCACCGTGTCGTCTTAGCAAAGCGTTGGAAACACTTGCCTTTTCGTGCAAGCGTTGCATGGTCAGTGCAGCGGGATAAATACTCCGCTCCTTAGAATTACTTATGTATGCCTTTTCTAGTAAAAGACGCACATACAAAATGTATACGTGTTGTTATGGTGCTTCAGATATGCGCGATAATTTCTCTTTAATTGACAATTGCACAAGTATGAACGCTGAATCTTGAAAAATATTGGTGGGCGCTGCGGATGGGGTCGGCCATTTGAATTATCGTCTGGTGCCGTTTAGAGTACCCGGTACCGTCGGTACCATTAAGGGTGTACAAACAAACAGCCCAAAATTTTTCCGTGGAAGGTCCCCAAGAAAGACTATTGTCTTTGAGAAAAGATTTATGTGGCACAGCACTGTGTGAACGCTGTGATATGCATATGCTACGTCGAATTCTACATCGCAGGTACAGAAAACCCTTTATGTGCTGCGCCCTTACCTCTATGTACAATTTTCTTCATTATTCAATGAAGAGTGACCTGAGGAAAGTCAAGCCCTGTTGACGCTATGGACTAGTAAATTATCGAAATCTGTGAACACAGTGCAAACGAAATCCCATATGCAATGTTTATTGCTAGTTCGAGTTTGACAAGTTGTCTTGTTCTCATTATTTATTGATTCATTTTTCTAACGTATAACATGCAGGCAGAGTCGGAGTGAAATTGTGGCTTGACTCGCGCACAAGTTGAAGAAAGCAGTGGCATTGATGCAAGCGAACAGTTCGTTCGGTCCCAAGTGCTTAATGTGAGCAATACTCAAGCGTCTTTACCTTAGCCAACCCTTTCCCTCTTTTTTTTTTACTCCTTACCTTCTAATGGCCATTTTTCTTTCCCCAGTGCAAGGTAGCACACCGGATGATTTCTTCTGGTCAACCTCCCTGCCTTTCACTCAACTTTATTCTCCCTCTCTCTCTCTACTCACGAGTAGTTATGTTACACTAAGGATAACGTAAAGACCCGGACGAGGCGACTGTGTACAGGCCCAAGTGACAATCTCACCCAGTATTTGCACACAGCACCTTTCCAGGTTCTTTTCAACGCTGTCTCTCTAACCTTGAGTAACGGTGCACATGTGCGAACAAGCGACATTCATACGGCGATGAAAACTTCCCGGAGGGCTTCCAATTCCTACAAACAAGTACCTTTTGGTGCTGGGCGCGTTTTTCAGAAAACCAACGAACTATTGTCGTGCCACCGTTAATCGAATACGGACAGATTATTAATTTCGGAAGCGCAATGAGAGCGCTTCTGTACACTTATCGTTACTGTTGTCATGAGATTGTTTGCTGTTCCACTATATTTTCACAGCAAATACGTCTTAGATATTGTGTGTCGTAGTAGGAGTGGTTCTTGTAGTAATAGTAGTAGTTGTAGTAGCAGTAGTAGGCATCACGCAGGCTTGTCATGATGGGGGGGGGGGGGGCAGTGTTAACTAAAAAAATAAACGAAGTGATGGTGATGATGCTCGATTACACACTCGGATTGTTACAGTTTCCCTGTCCGACGATTTCAACGGCGCGGAACTGGCAGCAATTTTTTTTTCTTTCTCTCTCTCCATTCTTCGCAGGAACACTGCACGCAACTGTGAAGATGACGAGTGCAGAGAACTTCCAACAGTGTCCGGTGTGGCAACCACGAGGTATTTTTCTCTCTCTTGTTTTCCCCGGCGACGCGCACTCATTTGGAGCAGAAGCAACACGATTAACCGCCGTGAAAAGCCTGCGATTCGCCGACAACGAAACATTAGCCGGGGAGTCATAGTACGAAAGAACAGCCGGCCAGGGTGGCACAGGTGCATGGCGTTGCAAAGCTGGCACGAATGGAGAGGGCAGGGAAGGATAGAGAGAGGTCAGAGATGATTGTTCTCTACTTTATTTTTGTTAGTTTCATATACCCCGGCTTCGCTAACTACCGCGCGCGCGCGCCTGGCTAAGGGCCGAAGAGTCGGTGGGCCGACGTGGGTTGTGGGAGCGTGTTGCTATATCCCCGAGAATAAAACACGAAAGCGACAAATGAACACAAACAAACGAGAGGCAGAACAACGCATTGAGGGGTGGACCATAAGCGAGTGGCGAACGTGCCGTACAGGCACTACTTAACTGGAACGGCGGTGATTATACGTGTACGATGGGGTGCCATGTTACAAGCTTTGTTCAGTTACTCGCACGCTGGCGTCTATCTTTAAGACGGAGCCCCGCCGCGGTGGTCTAGTGGCTAAGGTACTCGGCTGCTGACCCACAGGGCGCGGGTTCGATTCCCGGCGGCGGCGGCTGCATTTCCGATGGAGGCGGAAATGTTGTAGGCCCGTGTACTCAGATTTGGGTGCACGTTAAAGAACCCCAGGTGGTCTAAATTTCCGGAGCCCTCCACTACGGCGTCTCTCATAATCAAATGGTGGTTTTGGGACGTTAAACCCCATAAAATCAATCAAAAAAATCTTTAAGACGGAGGACAGAGTTGCCTCTGATTGCCGCGTTCGGTTGCTGCGTGCACTGTTGTCTATAAAACGGAGCGCAAATGTCGCGAAGATGCCAATCAGACGGGCCACGTCGATGAACGCACTGCGTTCGTTCTGCTTGCGAACTTTGGCTTTTGGAAAATATGACCATCTAATCATTCGTCGGGTCTCGTCATCAACTTTCATATCTGATCTATGCACGGCACTTACCGATGGCAGCAACGCTGAAGTGCATGAGCGGGTGAACAGCAGTGAGTCTCCCATAATCAAATAGTGGTTTTGGGACGTTAAACCCCACAAATCAATCATCAACAGCAGCGAAAGCGGAATTGGTGAACGTTTAAACGAATCGTGCGTAGGCGTTTACATAACGGGTAACACGCTATCGCAGCATGAGACTCCAGACGGGATATTTGATTTGCCAAAGCACTCGAAATTATCGAACGCGCGTGCATGGGTGCTTTGTGACGACCTATTAGCCTCGAGGACATACCGTGGCGCCACCTATGAGTTGACGTCACTCATAGGATGCCGGGTTGACTTTGTCTGCTAAAACACCGCATTTCCTGTGCTTTTGCTGTGGACACCGGGCGTTTTCCCTTTGTTTTGAAGCTCAGTGCTGCTTGAAGAAGTTGTAAGACCTGTTAATATGGGCAAGACAGCTACGAATCGGTGCTCGCGCTGGCACTCTCGTGCCTAATTTGCATCGTAAGATCGCGACTAAGAACCGGTGCAGCCTTGGAGACAATGCAAGTGGAGTCACGAAAGCAAAGCTGCCGTATTCCACAACTACGCATCCTATCTCTGACGTCAGGACGATCGCAGCGCTGGCCTCTCAAGTGGAGGCCCTCGCGTCCATGCGATTGTGTGTGTGTGTGTGTGTGTGTGTGTGTGTGTGTGTGTGTGTGTGTGTGTGTGTGTGTGTGTGTGTGTGTGTGTGTGTGTGTGTGTGTGTGTGTGTGTGTGTGTGTGTGTGTGTGTGTGTGTGTGTTGGGTTCAAGTTTAGAAACTTTTGCTGTTTTTTTTCTTCAGTCATGTAAAACTGGCTTGCGAAGAAAAACGAGCCTTTTAAAAAACGGGAGTTTTGTTATTACCTAGCGATGAATTTTATTTTACGCTCTACCTGAGAACTTCAATAACCGTTAACTTCAAAGAGAATATTGTAATAGAAGGCGGCAAAACAACAAAAACTATGTATAAACTATAAACATCAACAAACTGAGCTGTTAAAATTCAAGCTAATCACACCGTGCTCTTTTTTTTTCTTTTTTAGCAAACACTCGATACACGTATACGGGTAAAATATCTCACTCTCATGGGCTTTCCATATCTGCGTCCGACGCTTCCCAGGTCTGACGAAGTTTGAAAGGGCCTCGCTTATTTTCGCCGCTGTATCGCGATCGCCGAGTCTCGAGTGTTATCGCGTCCCTCCCCAAACTCGGGCTTGCGGGGACGCGTCCTTATCTCTCGTTTTATACGAGCGGACGTGTACCATATAAGCGCTCGTCGGCACAACAGGCAAGCGAGGGAACACAAGCAAAACGGCGGCGGTTTTGGCGTTCGTTTCGAGCGCCGCCGATGGGATTAAGGGACGCGTAACTTTGATCTTCCCCAGGCTTCTCTCTCTCTCTCTCAGTGGCCTGTACTCGTGGGATCAGGGAGTTTAGGGAAAGGGAATGTTGGGAAGTACGAGGGAAGAAGAGGCGCGTCATTAATGGGGATAACCGCTGGTGCATGGACGCGTGGGAGTGGGAAAGCGGGGGGAGGAGGGGAATAGGGTGGTATGCGGTGTATAAGGCTGACGCGCCGCTGCTCGGTTTGCTGTGCGCCCGGGCGCATATGAATATTCAGGCTGATCCGACGTGCACGCCGTCTCGATAACTTCAGCTTGCGCCGCATCATCCGCGTTGCGTGGATACGAGTGCGGAGCAAAAAGGGGATAAAAAAAATCATTTTGTATCTTTTATCTTTAGTGTACACTCGGTTCGAGTCGAGCATTGCCCAAGGCTGAGCCTGAACAGTCATTAGCCTGTTGTGTGATCTGCCGGTGCGTGTATATACGATGGGCAAACACGCTTTGAGTGAGTGCTTTTTTGCGCCACGAGAAGAAGGAAAAAAAAATGGAATGGATGCACTCGGCCGCTAATGCGCGGAAGTAATTCGTGCATGTATGCGCGCGCGGTGTTTGTATTTGCAAAATGTGTTCTAGCACACGGTGTATCAGTAGTGTGTGTTTTAAGTATAGCGCGTGTAAATACGTACTGTGTTGGACAGCAAGGAAACTTCTCAGCAATGTTTGCAGAGGCGTAACCATATTCTTTGGTGCGTTATCGTGACGAAACAATGTTGAGTGGTTCAGCGTGGTACGAACAAGGAAAAAAAAGGCAAAGAATGCACACGTACACCAGCGTTTCGTGCAAAACAGGTCGAATATGTTTAAACACGTCCAGCTCTCCCCAAAGTCAGTTATTATGCTTGTATACCAGACTGCACGTGTGAAATTGATTTATGCGTAAGCGTGCGCAGAGATCCTCTTCAAGGGGGAGGGGGGTCACCACGGTTTTTCTCACTATTAAATTAATGTATGAGGCCGATTTTTGTGTACTCCCCCTCCTGGTTGACCAGCAGGTGCCTCCTCCCCCCTTCCGCACACCCTCTTTCCCTGTGCGCACGTATGCTTCGTGATAAGCGCGTGCATGCAAAGCACGCGCTCACTGGGATCACGTTTACCAATGCGCGCCGATTTTCTAGTCATGTTAAATTGGAGAAAGCAAACAGAAAACATCGCGCGTAACGTATAGATTGTCGGTACAACCAATGTGCCAGTAGTTACCAGATAACAAAAATATTCTAAAGTATGCACGTTGAAATACGTCTTTTGCTATGTCTAGCGCTTTGCCAATGTGTCCAAGCTTGAGAAATATTTCAGTAAGTAGTAGATAACTTGTAGTACGGGATCGTGGGTATAAACACGTATGTTCGGGCCTATATCATCTCCCCAGTACGTGCTCTCAAGCCGTGTGTGAAAAGCAAGCACTCTTTGTCGGACGAAACGCCCGAAAAAGGGAAGGGGAGATGGGACGTACTGTGTGCCACGACAGCTTGCAATGTTCCTTTCATGAAAAGCGCGCTTTGAATTTCGCTAGCGCGGGCGTATTACGGACCGGATGCCGACTAAACTAGCAGGCCTCTTGTTAGCAGATCGCAAAGTTCCCCCAGTGTTTGTGAAGCGAGCGCATGCACAGATAAGGGAGATCGTGGAACGACTTTGTTAAGGCTTTCGCAACTTCGCGAAAGTTCTGTAACAAGTGGCTACGCGGCGTTTGGGTGCTGGCGAGCTTGCGAAATCGAGGCGCCCCTCGCGGCACTTTGTATGATAGTAGAGTCATTAACTACCGTGTGTTTGACATATGCAAACTTCATACTAAATGGTGGTTTCAAGTCGGCGCTTCGTCACGGTCGAAACGAATGACTTTACGTGCCACTCTAAGGAAATGATAAGAGAATATTACAATTCAGTACATAGGAGATAGGCTTTTGGCATTCAAAGAACGTTACGCGTAACTGGATGAGAATGTCTGGACGATGCATAATTGCATGAGCCATTGCGGTTACTTTACACGCGAACGGTTGACGAATGCTGTTCGCAGGTAAATACACAGGCAACCGTTGCGTCCGCCGTCTCGTGGGACGTGGTCTAAAAAGATTTTCGCGGGTAACCCGATTCCAAACAGTAGACATAACTCGACCCCCCCCCCCCCTTTATTTTTCTCACTGGCGGCTGCAACACGGGGCCACGATTTTGAAACGTCTCAAAAAAAAAAAAAAAAAAACCTTCCCACGACTCACTCGGCTTGACCGGATCAAAGCCTGTGCCGTTACGATGTGACGTTTGCCATGACACTTCTGAATAGCCACGTTTCCCCTGTAGTTTGACGTGACCTGCGCCGTGTGCGTGCGTCACATGGTGCGACGTTTCGGGACACCGAACACGACAGGAGTGCGCACAGGACAATGACAACGCGACACTTGATCACACGGAAATAAAAATTAAAAAGAAGCTCGGCTTAAAACGCCGTCATGGGTCGCCTGGTCGCACAGCGCCAGGTCCGGGCATGCGCCGCGCACAGTCCTTTGTTCGTCACCGGGCCGGCGGAAAAAGAGAGCGTAACCCGAGAAAGCAGCGCGCATCAGGCCCACATGACCACGCGATTGCGTGACGTCATCTACAGAGTCGCCGTTGTCCCACCGCGGAGTGCACGCTATGCGGAATTGGGCGTGTGCGTGTGTGCGTTCGTGTGTGTCTGTGAGGCAAGGGCTAGGCCACTCCGCCGCCTATACAAGGGCACACCGACGGCGCCTCGGTTGGCGCTATCCGATTACTCGCGGTGCATTCCGTGGCGAGGACATCGCGGTAGACGCAACAATAGCCGAGCGTAGGCCGCGAACGCGTCCTCGCGTCGCTGACGAACAAAACAACAAAAACGAAGCCCGCGAAACACGACGCTCTTTTCTCACAGTCCACGTCGTGCAGAGCGTGCGTGGGGAGCGTGTGCTCAGGCCGCCACTGGCGCGCCGAAAAAGAAAAAAAAAGTGCCATACCACCTCACATGCAGGGCCGAATTTCTCGACTATGCTTAGTCAGATTCCATGCTACCAATCGATTTTTTTCTATTTGCCTTTAATATTGTGTTTCTTTAACTCGGTGAAGCGAACATGTCGCACAATTTTTTTTCTTGTCAGTCCCCTAGCTGTCCCTTGCACCGGCGTAGTTTTTTCGGGGACAACTTTTCACTCCCCTCGGTCCTATATAGAAATGCCACACCAGCTATCCCAATGGTTCACAATTCCGCGTTGGACATAATCGTGACTGTATAATGTGACGTTTTCTGTCGAAGACAATCTACTGCTGCAGCTCTCAGCTTTTTTCTAAAGCCCGAGGTGTCAGTTTCGTTTAAGTACGTTTCCGACGCTTTGAGGTATCGCGATGGTCGCGATAATCGTGTTTCCTATCCAGCATGCAGTTACAGAGGTCAGAAGAATTGTTAAACTACTTAGAGATATCTTCCAGAGATTAGTGCAGCTTACTTATTTACATTTCGTCCATCTATAGCTCGATATAACCTCTCCGCGTACAACGTTGCAAATTTTGTAAGTGTCCACGCCCACCTCCACTTCCAAAGCCAACGCCTCCATCCTCCCCACCCCACTTCGCATAGACATTTACAAAACAGCCTTTAGCAACGCGCATCGAAAATGGGGACAGAATTGAAGCATGGAGACATGTAAAAACTTAGCACCATCTTTTATGGCCATAAGCTACGTGAGCCAGCTGGCCCAGTGGCACGTCTCCCAACAGAACCCCCTCGCAATGGAGCCCCCTCGCGATGTTCGTGTTACTGCACCGATTTCGTACGGCTGAGGACAGATGTTGACTGCTATTCTGGCAGTATGCAGAATCCTATGACGCACCATCACTCTCCAGTTCGCCTTTCGCATACCAACACGGTGCGAACTATATAGGCACGCGTGGTGCGGAGCAAATCGTCTTGCCTGCCTTTCGTATCCAGCCCGCCCTGAAGCAATGACATACAAGCCTGTCCGCCCGCTCGGCGTGTGTTACGACGGCGCGCCGCAACAAACACGCCGTAGGGATACGTGTAGATGGGCGCTGCCAGAGAGCGACAACCAGCGCGAGCGTGATAGGACGCGAGGCGGCATGCCCGGCCGGGACACCAACTCGTGCGGTCTCTATTCCTGGAAAGCCGCGTGCGACTGATGGAGTGCGACGACGACGGGAGAGAGCTGAGCCTTTCCCCGGAGAGTCGGGTGATGCCGCCGCATGCGTGTCTAGTCCTCGGTCTCGCAAAGCGCACGCTTTGTTCGGGGTACGTTGTGCGAGAAGCGCTTCTCATTGTTCTCTGCCACTGGGGGGAAGGAGCGAGAATTTGAGCGAGAAAGCGGTACAGTTGGCTGGACACGGCTTTATATGGAGTCGGTGGCGGACAGCACCGACTGAGCGTCGGTCCACTCTCGGACGCCTCCACTGCATCACTGCGCGGAGACAAGCGGAACTTCAAACGGAATGAAGCCGATCACTCTCGTCCTTCTCTCCTTCCTTTGCACGCTCTCTTTGAGAGTGAATTGTCTTTGCGCGTAGCGGCATGCTTCGGAAATGACTGCGGGCGATGTCGTCACTAATTTAGGCATGAGGCACATTCTCTGATGGTCCGAGTCATTTGTTCAACCCCCCTTCCCCCCCTTTGAACGGGGTAACGCAGACACGACTTCGAGCTCAAAGCGTGCGCAACGAGTCAAACTGAGTTCGCTCGAAGGATCTTCGATGTGTTTGTGGCAGTTTGGATACGCGCGCTGATCTTGTATGAGCGGGAACTGCACGTAGAGCGTCTCTGCAGCCCCTGCTCTCTCTCTCTCTCTCTTTCTCTCTCTACAGTGTAAATAAAAAAATTGAGAAGCGTTCGGTGATAACATGGCCACACCAAGTACAGGACCGTGTTATTTGGCAAAGCACGAGAGAGGCTTTCATCCTGCGTAGGTTTAGTAATGCTGATGACTATCGTTATTCTCTCCCTACGGCACATCTCAAAGATGGTGCTTCTTCTAAACTGATCTCGGATAGGTTTCTAGCGACGGCGAAACGAAGACGACTCGGAGGTAAAAAGTCAGCTTCTTCTATTTCTTCCCAGTTGATGTGTTGATTCTCCCCCGCCTCCCCTCCGACAGCTTTCTGCACTTATCGTGATTTCGCACGGCCTCCGGCATTCGAGGCATTCTGCAAGCTTTTTGCACGCCGTCTGATTTTGCAGGGCCTCCATGATCGCCTTCCCCCCTTTGACGATGTAATTTGATGACGTCACAAATTTTGGCAACCTGCGACGTAATGATGTCGTCACGTGATGATCTTTCGCGTTCCTCGAGGAGACACACCGGACACCGACGGTGAATGTTCGCGTTTGATGATGGGCATTTGAGACTATCACCACAATAGAGTGCATAGAGTCATTCTTGATGTTCTGCGGCAGCCTTCAAAGAGTATGAGGTATACGTATCGCTGCTCTGTGGCAACACCTTGTGTATCTCACGCGTCAGCGTGCCGACCGTCGAACCGGTGACAGGGGGCTGCGACTGACGCGCGTGCATGCACTGGTCGACTGTCACCGGCTGTCGACGCGGCGCGTATTGAGTGGCGCAAGTAGCGCATGACGGCCGCCAAACTATAGAGTACGCTGTATCCAAACGTGACATTTCGAAACAGCTCCGGACATAGTTCGAGGACGACCTCCACCATTCCTTTAACGCCTTCGCACTGCGCAAACCATTGAAAGACTCGGGCCAAGGCAGCTGTCGCTATACCCCCATTGTCCCTGTATGCATGGGACGATGAACTCTGTACGCCGATAGACACACGCACGTTTGACAGGGCTCGCTTGCAGCATCGTGCATCTCCGTTGATCTCTTAGAAAGAAAAGCGTGCACAAGTGTCATCACCCCTCTTTCGGAACGAAGATGTCGATGAGACGCCAACCTTTTAAAGACATTGTCTTCATTTCGTATCTTTCTGATCCCGATAGCCACTTTCTGTAGCGGTGCGTTATAATGTCCTTGCCCGTGCTGAATACAATTATGACCAAACCGAGCTTGTATGGAGCCTTCCAAAGCTACAGCTACCGATCCTGCTCGCGGTCCTCCAACACTGAGAAATTTCAGCTATTGCGCTTGCCAACGTTGCCTGACAATTGCATAAAATTTGGTAGTGCTCGCTTACTGAACGTTAACGTTGGATGGCTAATGTCGGTTATCGTGGATTCGTTTTAGCTATGAACTGTTTACAATAGTAGCACTGTCGTCACTTGAAGACGATGCATGGTTGAGTTATCTTACGAATGCCCAGGAGGGCTGTACGCAATCGATGCAACGAGTATGGTTGCAATGCTCAGTTATTTACTTGTTCTTTGTCATGCTCTGTTTTGTTTACCTTGTGTGAATCTTTCCTGCGTGCACCGTAGAATTATCGCCCGCTGTGGTTCTCTTGTAGTTAAGGTGTCCGACTCCATGGTCTGAAGGTTGCGGGATCGAAGCCCGGCCGCGGTGGCCACATTTCGATGGAGGCTTCATGCTGGAGGTCCGTGATGTGCAGGGTGGGCGCATGTTAAAGAACCCCGGGAGGTTTGTAAAATAGGGGACCCTAAAGCTTCGCCTTTAAGAGACGAACGCGATTGTGATATTCTGTTCCTAGTGCACTTAGTGCATGAAACCTTATGCTTGAGGGAACAGGCGCAGTCACGTGTGTGCCTTTTGTAGTGGGTTACCAGCTTTGAACCATAAAGTCGTTATGATAATCCCATGCTCTGACACCCGATGGGGATGGGCGCGTGCGCAGCGCATTAATACTGCAACATTTCGTGTTGTATTGTGAAGCATGTATACGGGATACCTGTGTTTGTAAAGATTGCGTTACTTTAACTGCATTTCCAAGCAAAGGAAATTATTTTCACTGCGTCACAAGCTACGGAATAAAGAGGAAAAAAAAAGAGGCATGACCACGTGGCTTTCCACGAAAATGACCCGGGTTCTATCCCCAACTTTGACCCAGGATTTTTTTTATTATTTATTTGATATACATCGTTCTCAATTTACTGGCCCCGCATAAGATGATGATTTTGCTCTCACAACCAACGACGCCGACGCCAGCATTCCTTCGAAACGAGCTCTTTAATGTCTAGTTCACACTGAAACATCCGCTTTCTACAGCGACCGAAATTCCACTGCCGCCGAAACGCAGCGTCGTTCGCACTGGACGCGCCCCGCGCCGCCGAATATGCCATCTACCACGGGGCGAACGCGGGATGGATGCGCTGTCACCCGGTTGTTGTCACGGCTTGCAAACGCTACTACGCTATCCGGTGGTGGATACTTCGACGATTCTCGTACGCAAGAAGCAAGAAAAGACAGTACTGCTTACTTTGCTGGCAAGTGGCTGTCTTGTAATGCACAAAGAGCAGAAAAACCACCGACGCCAGCGGCGTTGGTGGGTTCGTTCTGCCCTGCAAGACCGCAACAAGCTCGGTCACGCCAACAGCAAGCTCGGTCACCTCTTTCACGAAATACGGAGGCGAAGTAGGCACAGAGTAGGTTAAACTCCCGTTGGCTTCAACATTCAGTTACATGCACTGTGGCATAACAAGTGAGTAGGGCTTGGCCGCCATTTTTCAAAATTCCTTGACTAGCGCTCCTATTGGTCCGCGGTGACCGATTCGGCGGCAGACGCCGCGAAAATCTGTTCGCGTTCACACTGAGCATTCCAGCCGCCGAAAGTGCTCCGAATCCGGTTCGGCGGCGGCGAGTTCCGCCGAAAGAGCCCTTTCCGCGCCGATTGCTCTCGGACCGATTTTCGTGGCGCCTGCCGCGGAATCGGTCACCGCGGACCAATAGGAGCGCTAGTCAAGGAATTTTGAAAAATGGCGGCCAAGCCCTACTCACTTGTTATGCCGCAGTGCACGTAACTGAATGTTGAAGCCAACGGGAGTTTAACCGACTCTGTGCCTACTTCGTCTCCGTATTTCGTGAAAGAGGTGACCGAGCTTGCTGTTGGCGTGACCGAGCTTGTTGCGGTCTTGCAGAGCAAAACGAACCCAGCAACGCCGCTGGCGTCGGTGGTTTTTCTGCTCTTCGTACATTACAAGACAGCCACTTGCCAGCAAAGTAAGCAGTACTGTCTTTTCTTGCTTCTTGCGTACGAGAATCGTCGAAGTATCCACCACCGGATAGCGTAGTAGCGTTTGCAAGCCGTGACAACAACCGGGTGACAGCGCATCCATCCCGCGTTCGCCCCGTAGTAGATGGCATATTCGGCGGCGCGGGGCGCGTCCAGTGCGAACGACGCTGCGTTTCGGCGGCAGGGGAATTTCGGTCGCTGTAGAAAGCGGATGTTTCAGTGTGATCTAGGCATAACGCTGTACCGTTGAAATGCCGCAGCCCTCCACTGGAGTCTGTATTGTAAACATATGGTAGTTTCGGGATGTAAAACCCCAAGAATAAACCTAACCTAAAGGATGCTTGAGCTTCACCTTCAAGAGGAGAACGCGATAGCGTAATTGATCCCCGTGCGCATTGACATCAACAATGCCGCAAGGCGGTATATATATATATATATATATATATATATATATATATATATATATATATATATATATATTATATATATATATATATATATATAGATATATATATATATATATATATATATATATATATATATATATATATATATATATATATATATATAACAGACAATAATGCCAAGGAATGTATAGGGGAAGTTATTACAACAAATGTAATGTTAATAGGAAGAAAGAAATGTGGGTGAAAAAAATAACCAGCCGTGAGCAGGAATCGAACCTATGACCTTCGAATAACGCGTTAGATGCTCTGACCCCTGAGCTATCACAGCGGCCTTCCACCAACCCACTTTTTCGGGTTTAAATGTGAATTTAAACGTGGGAGTGTCAGTCAGTGCCATCTGTAGCCAAGCGGCGAGTGTGGAACACCCTTTTATGAGCCTGTGTGGCATCACGTAGCACGTGAACTTATTACGAGCGGGCAGCGTACCCATAGTCCCTCGTATACAACCTAATGACACCACGTCTTGTTTTATTTGCATCTTTCTCAGTTTTTTGGTCACTTGACGAGACGTTGGCTTTTCCTTCACAACCAAAGACAGCGATGCCCACACCGACGCCAACATAGAAATTTTTGCGAAACAAGATCTTTATTGCTGTCACGTTAAAATCATTAGTTCTGTTGCATCAATTGCGACTGATTCAGATCCTCCATTGGCGCTCCCTACTAATACGAACTTGATTTAGATGTACGTGGATGGCCTTTCTTTGATGGCGTTAGTCGATGCTGGAGCGGAAGTGTCCACAATGAATGCCCATCTGTAGCACCTACTTCGTGTCACTAACGGTGGAACTGTGGCCATCCCTGGAATCCGTACTACTCATGTAAGCATTGCCGGCCACCATGTTTTCGTTTTATTTACGGTGCTCAAAAATTGCCCTCACGACCTAATCTTCGGCATAAACTTCCTATCGGCCCATTCTGCCCTGATCGATGGTGCCACCGGTAACGATGATGATGATGATTCCCGGAAGAATGACATCACCCACCACGGAAATGGGCCATTAAGCGTGCGGCAGTAGAATTTGTGAAACAAGACAAAATAAATTGAAAAATACTAATGAAGAGGAGAAATAAATAGAAACCAGACAGGGAGGAAATGTGCGAGAAAGATAATCCAAATGGAGACAAAAGTACTCTCTGACTTGAACGTTTTCTTCTCCCGGATTCTCGCCCCGAACTGCCGAACTGCCCCTGCACCACTGACTTCTTTCGGATACCACCTAAAATCGTTGAATTTGTGCCACCTTCCCTTTTATAATATATTTCCTGTACAGTCCGGTCGATCACCTCCTCTCACACATAACAGTATTATTTGCTGGTGTAACTGTAACGCTATATCGAACTAGAGTTACTGTCACAAACGACTGCAATTTTCATGTCGCCCGCGCCCCCATCGGCCAAGGAAGGGCGCTTTTGTGTGGGGAGGGTGACATCCGGCGACTGGCGACGCAGTAGCGGCGCCGCTGCGTCTTCCCTACACCTGTACTGAAAGGAGAAACATGTGTTCGAGGAAAAAGAAGTCACCTCGAGAGTGGACGGGACTTCCCGAAAGAGTTTGGACTGCATCGGAATCGGCAGTTGACGTGCAGCTAGCAAGAAGTGCGGTCGTCGGTGTCGCGAGTCTCGCGTAGGGGGCGATCATGTAGTGACCCGCGCAACGTATTGAGACGGCTGCAATACCAGGCACCCTCGTCGTCTACTAAGCTGGCGAGATCTTCAGCGACACCCCGTCAACTTCCCTACGTGTACCAAGAGCTGCCTGGTCCACGTGGAACATTTCGTTGTGACTTTTTTAACTGATATTTTATTAAAACAAGTTTTTAATTAATTTTAGTTTTGTGCGCTGCGTCGCACGTAGACGTTCAGAAGCGCGAGCCTGAGTTTTTTTTTTCGTAAATTTGCTTGGGATCTCCTGTTGTTTCATCGTGTTCTTATTTTATTAATATTCCGCATATTTGCGTGTTGTGTGTACCTGTTGTAGTTGTTCTTTCATCGCGTATTAGTGTTTTTCCTCTGTTATTTTAGTAATCTCTTGCCTATTGCCCTTGTTTTAATTAAATGCTTGTTCGTTTGTATAGAATCTCTGTTTCTGCTCTACGAGTGCGTCGGTCAGGTCCATACATCACCACACGTGCAACCCCGCACGGGTCGACAAACTTGCAAATAAATTTGAGATGTGCCACTTCGAAGCCTTTTAGGCATCGGAGGCCGAAGCGTAAAGTTGAAGCCTGTGAGTCTGCCGCACGTCGATGTTTGATCGGCGGGGCCTCACCCCAAGTGTGTGCCAGTTACACACTATCATAGGCAGCGTACACCGTTGGTGGATTCAACGGAAAAGTTTCGCTGCAATTCTTTTTTTATTTTCTTTTTTTTTGCATAGTAGAATTTACGTCTAACACGTTCAGTCGGTGACCGAAAAAAATAGACGAAAGAAATGCCGGCTAAGGGTTCCGAAAAAGAATGCTATTTAATTAAAGTGTTATAGACGAGCAAGGAAGATGGAAAAGGGCAACACGCGGTCAAAACACAGCCCCAACTAAGCATCTTGGTCGGCTTGCGAGCATCTCGGTGCTGTCTTCTCCCGGGACAGTAGTAGTGGCGTAGAAAAGAAGCTTCAGCGATTCACCGCAGCTAGCGACAACCTAGGAACAATGGGGCTTCGTTAGGGTTGAAGCAACGTGGCCTATAGCTGTATAGGAGTCGCTGCGGTAAGCTGACGGGAGCGAGAAAGGTGGTGTACGGTTGCAACGCTGATTGTGGGCTTCGTGTGACACCGTCCTATTTTGCGCGCGCCCTGCTCACCGTTGCCGCACTATTGCGTGGTGTCGTCGTTAAAGGACCCTTCATCTGTGAGGGAAAAAAAATCGTTTCTTCTGCTTCCTCTGCTTCCTCCTTTCAATGTTGGAGGAAGAGTACGACGCTCGTCACTGAGACCGGGATGCTTGGAAACACTTTCGCGTTGCTAAAGAGCCCGATTAGAAAAGCTTTCGCACCGTATGCAACGCTTTCCCATACTATGCAGATGGATTCACGTATACCTAGGAAGCAGTAAAACCAATGACGTGGTTTGCGGCCATCTGGCGCTCGTCAGGGCATCTTTTTCACGATGAAACTTCAGTACACGGAAAGGGGCAGGGTATCTTTTATATTGCGCTTAATTAACTACGATTTAATTTACATATACATACAAAAAGACACTGAGAAAAGAGGGAGAGAACAAGCTGGCAACTGCCACCTCGAGTTAACAGTCGCATGGATCCGCAGCAAGAACGTAGTCTATGACAATGTCAGTTGGGGGAACAGTGCGTAGCATTGATTTAATTGAGTAACGTAATTTACTCTACTTGGTTAATATTTTCCCATGATGTATATGTAAGCTTCGAGAGTATCCTTCTGAAAGTACTGTATTACATTCTAAAACGTTATTTGTTGTAGACGTGTTTACAGATTAAGGCGCAAGGTACTAGCTGTTGCCAGGCGGAGAAAAATAAATAAATATATATAGATACATATATATATATATATATATATATATATATATATATATATATATATATATATATATATATATATATATATATATATATATATATATATTAGTACTCTATTGACCCCTGATCACGGGGTAGGCGAGAATTAACTATTTTTTCCACACAATGCACTAGAGCAGAGAGCACATTCGTATGTGGGATGGATATCGACATAGCCTTAGCTGCCCGAAAATGTGTTCAGAAAAACGGTGTGACACAGACCATAGTATCACTGTTCTCGTTGTACTTAGGCAATCTTAGAAACTGCCGAATCTTGGAGTCGACGGTCATGCGATACTATTAAAAAAATTGCTAAGTCACAATGATGATATACTCAAATTTTAACCATGCACATACACATCAGGTGACGTATTTTGCGTCATCCCGTAAACTTTGAGAGCACCCGTGCGCTTAGGTTTAGGTGCACGTTAAAGAACCACAGGTGGTCGAAAGTTTCGGAACACTCCACTGCAGCGTGTCTCATAGTCGTAAGAACGCCAAACCCCTGAAAAACAAAACAAAAATACTTTAGGAGCAAAAAAAGTACTTTCCGAAGAAGATCAAAGTTGCGACATATGGCTCATATTCCCTGTTAACAGCCACCTCGGTACATCATGCATAAATATAGAAGCCGAATTCAGTACTCGTGTGATGCCTTCACAAACTCGTATGTATTTGAGAGTATAAGCCCTCGGGCCTTCTACGCCATACGCGAGCCGTTATTGCTCTTACGCGATCATTAGGCACTGGAGACCCCCGAGCTAGAATGGAGCTTGCTTGGGCCCATACCCGATGGCAAACACAGAAGTGCGCGCTCTGAGCCTTCCTGTCTATCTGCAATCTATTTTTGAATCTGAACGCGCCGGTGTTCTGAACGCATCAGTGTTTGTATTCTGTACGAACTCGCACCCGTGAGCCCGAGGCATACGCAGCGCGCTGTATACCTCGGGTTCTGAAAGCCGGGCACGCATGCTCGCGATTAATATCGCCCATTACACAGGCAGACGCACGCTCGGCGACGATCCCCGAGCCTGCATGCATGCTACGCGGTGATTTGTACCCGCCCCGCCGGCGGTGCCGTCTGTTTATGATTGTCGTCTGCTTCCGGTCCTGCGTGTTATATCCGCGATTCAGACTTACACTCGACGATAGACTAACGAAACAATTTTAGCTCGCTCTATTTGGAAACCAATCTAGCAGACCCGTGCCGACCAGGTACGACGCGTGTGCGTGGTTCTAGAAATAGAGACCAGTCAAGTAATCACGCTTCGATCGTAGTACCGTTTGCTTCTGGGTATGGGGAGGACAGAGTACCAGGGGGTGTACAGGACGCGTCTCGCATTGCACGTCAAGTTTGTTGCGTGTAAGCGCACCGCCATATTGACCCCACACGGGGTCCGCGCAGCAGCTCGCTGGTATAATCTTTACAGGAATCGCGATTGTCTAGCGTATGTATCAATTAACTTCACCGCTGTCGCGCAATAATCTGGGAAAGCAATAAAGTAGTTTCATATTGCAACGGACGTACGTCAACACAACCTATCGCGTGACTCCATCTATAATCTACTGGTACCCTTTGATGGCGTGTCCATAATTTATTGAGAATCGAAACTTGTGTGTCTGTGAGACGGGTCTGTGGTTCCACTGCGTTTCATGTTTCATGTTTAGTGAATCCTTTTACTTGGCTTCTTCTGTGTCTCAAATCGATCGTGATAAGCTTGTGCTGCTCTGCTCTCCGACTCTATGCCTGCTCTCGATCTGTCAAAGCGATAACCCTCTCTCTTTCCATCTCTGATAGTGATGTCATATACCACACAAGGCTACCGCAGGCGAGCCTTTCCCTCTCTCTCTCTCTCTCTCTCTCTCTCTCTGTTTCTTTACTCTTCCAATTTACGAACACCCCATCTCCTTTCTTAGTGTAGGGTAGCATACAGGTTATGCTAAACTGGTTAACATCCCCACTTTTCCTGTTTCTCCCGTCCTCCTTCTGTTTCCCTTTTTTCTCTAAAGGGCCACTCACAAGGCCCCATAACAAAATTTAGTTATACCGCGGCAGTTCTTGTGTCCGATGAAGAGAATTATGCCAAAAAAATTCAATTGATTTATTACGAGCTGAGAAAACTGGTAATTTGAAGCGCGCGAAAAAAACAGGTGAGGAGGCGAGCTTGAAACTCTTGTCACTCGCCCGGCGTAGCCTCCGCAAGCCAAATCTCTTCCCTACCACCTCCGACATCTGAACAAGAGCTCACTTGCACCTGCCGTCTTCGAGTAAGACCAACCCCCGAGCACGCGAGCAGCGTTATTTTGTTGACCAGCTTTATTTTGGGGTATACTGCCTGTCTCAGCTCGATGGATGCCTGCATGTGCGTGTTCGTATGGAAACGCTGGCTTAGACGTGGTAGAATAGATGAGCATATTGAGTGCTCAAACGCGCAGAACTATTGATTTATTTTCCACGGCTGCATGGCATCTGCTCGTTGCACTAACCATGGAGACAAAACGCATGTGAAACACAGGCACATTATAAGCGCATCTCGTTGCAATACACGCGAAACAAAAATGAAAAAGACGCGCACATTCTCTTTTTTTGTGTCTCATTATTTATTTCACGTTGTTATTCACCTATTCAAGGAACAAATTACACAAACTGCATATGTCGTGTGAAATAATTTTAGCCATGTCACGTGCTACTGCTGCCGATGTATGAACACAGTCGTCTACGTAGAGGACCGACATCCCAGCAATACCCTTTACGCAGGGCAATTCCTACGTCTACGTCATGGCCGCATTCTCTATAGGCGTGCGCTTTCGAAAAAAAAAGGGGGGGGGGGGGGGGACGCAGCGTAAATCTTGCAATTCGACGCAATTCTGTGGTGCGTAGCGTTGCGAATTTTGGCAGACGTGATTGTGAACGAACCTCGTATGCATTGCGCTCGTAAACTCAAAATTATGAAACCTGGTGAGTGGCCCTTTAATAAGGGGCTAACATTTTTTTTTACATTATATTGATATGCCCCACTCAAGACCACTGTGAGAAGTGCATTTCGGGTATAATAACGGAACTTGGCTAAGTACTCTATAGTACACAGGGAGGTCACTGCATAATTTTCGCGATTCATTTACTGTACTGGGAGTGCTCGCTTATACTGCATATATGAGTCAAACGCGCCATCTGCGCTTGCCCGCGCCTGTTCCTCCGGTGTTCATTAAACGAAAGAGAAACGACTAGAAAGAAAGTAAAGAGCGCATGTAATGGCAATTCATCCCGGAACGAAGTTGGCTTACGTATACCAAGCGTCGCGTTGTCATGGCGACCCGATTTTCCGCTGACTTGCGCTGGGAGCCGTAGTCGTGCTGCAGTCGACTCGATCCTCGGTTAAGGTCAGGCGGATAATGTGCTTCCGTGAAATATGCATAATGTCGGCCCGAACTCATTATGCGTTACCTAGCGTGCTACCTTCGTCTCTGCTCTTTTTTTTTCTGTTTGCTCAGTTTTTAAGGTAAATAATTCATCTCTTCATATATGGCGCTGACATAGACTGCTTCTAATCGCAAATCGTTTGTTTGTTTGTATGCTTTTTCGTGATTCCCGGCAGCACGACGCCGCTGGCTTCATCTCTCTGCCTGTTTATGAAATAATTTCGCCGCTAACGACGCGCCCATGCCAGCCGGCGCGTCTGTGCGGTCGTTATCGACGGCAATCAAAACGGCACATTTCAGCTGCGAAGTGTGTCTGGCGCATTTGCATTACGCGCACGTGCGATTTTTCGCGATTTCGTTAACCCTGTTTTCTTTCTGTCTTCGAGCACAGCTTTTAATTGTTCCATTTTCGTATAATCTTTTTCCTTTGGAAAACAGGAGTTGTCGGCGTTCGCTGAGAGCGGCAGCATCTCCCGAATATTGTGCATTAACAACTACTCCAATAACTGTATACACAAACAAGTGTCGCATCTACAATAACTATATACTACCTCTATAGTCACTACGAGAACCAGTATTGAAAGAACGCACGCATGTTGTGCTGTTTTATTTCATTGTTATTATTTTCTTTATGCACAAACAAGTCAGGAAATCTATCACGCAAGTTTCAGGCAATATGAATTCTAGGCGGCTCTCGGGACTTATTTATTGTATATGCATGATTACGCACCGTGGTTTAGATGAAAAGATGTGCTCATGAAGGCGTCGTGCGGGGAGTGACATCTGCAATGCTAATGTGCACTCACTCTAGAGTTTCGCGCGTAAGTAGTACGGCACGGCGGTTAACGTGGGAAGGCCTGGTTATAGCGCGCGACGGACTCGAGTTTTGGTTATATATGAGTGATGCGAATCTTTGTGCGGTTTAACAGATGGGAAGAGATTGCGGTCGGATGGTTTATTAATGGGCGGTATCCGCAGGAGATGCGACTCGAGCAACTCGACAAGTGACGCGAAATCTAGGCTGAGGAAATGAACACCCTCTCGTCATTAACGCGTGCCCTCTTGCATATAATGACGTGTGTTTAACTAACGGTCGCTTGACTTCCATGCAGACACTAGTTTGTAATGATGATGATCGGAAAGTAAGGGAGGGAAGGGGGATACGGTAGAGCATAAGCAGGTATGGTAATCAGTCCGGAATAACTGTTATGCTGTCGTACACTGAGAAAAGAGGTGGGGCTGTTTGTTCGTTGTAAAGAAATAGAAAGAAACGCACACGCACACACGCACACACACACACACACACACACACACACACACTCATTCACTCACTCACTCACTCACATAGTGCTCCCGCCTTATGCTATATATCCCGCATCGCTATTAGATAGAACGATCGTAAGCAATCGCCTCCGCCACAACAGGAGATTCGCTGCCAAGTCTTCTCGATGCCACATTCGTCTATAAAGTGAATTGTTGACGTAACCTATTATACGAAAAAAAATAGTCAGGACTGCTTAATCTAATGATGACTGTACGCAAAATCTTTCGACATTCACTTCCGACGAAAGATTGATTGATTGATTGATTGATTGATTGATTGATTGATTGATTGATTGATTGATATGTGAGGTTTAACGTCCCAAAACCACCATATGATTATGAGAGATGCCGTAGTGGAGGGCTCCGGAAATTTCGACCTGCTGGGGTTCCTTAGCGTGCACCCAAATCTAATCACACGGGCCTACAACATTTCCGCCTCCATCGGAAATGCAGCCGCCGCCGCCGGGATTTGATCCCGCGATCTGCGGGTCAGCGGCCGAGTACCTTAGCCACATGACCACCGTGGCGGTGCGAAAAAAACTGAATTCCTGAGTAGGTTAAAATAAAACGAAAGAATCAAGAATCTATATATCGGTTGACGATTCACGGAACTCCGGCGCGATATTTCTCTGGATTCTAGTTGTTCACATTGAATACAATATTGACCGGTGCGTTGTGGTGGCGTTGCGACACTTGAGCGCGCATCTCAGTGGCGATACCCGCGTTGAAAGTTTGGGTCTTACCTTGGGTATAGCAGTACACTCCTGCAGTTTCTAAGGTGAACATGCCTTCAAAAGTGGCTGCTGCATCGTTGTTGCCTCCTGTGGCAGACAAATGTTTATTGCGCAGTAACGGTGAGCTGCGATTTTAACGCCAGAGCATCGAAGAGCTCGTTTCGCAGATATTCTGGCATCTGTGTTAGGCTGTCGGTGTGTTGGTTGGGAACGCAGAATTTGTGTTGTCTGCATGTGAAGGTTCGAGAAAGTATAAAGTAAATAAATAATACGAAAATCTTCCTTCTGAGTGAGGATAGAACTCGGGCCTTCTGCGTAGCAAGCAGCTGTTCTTCCGTGGAGCCGTTCCGGTGTTTGAAACTGCATTCTTAGACGCTGTGCGCGCTCAACCAAAACTGTCTAATTTTACGCGTACAAACGTTCCAATTTACCTGGGGCACGGGTGAATGCGGCGCGTACGGGTCCCGATTATGCAATCGCTCTCTACTCCTGAACGCTAAGTGGAAGCATCCTCTTTCCTAGTTTTCTAATGGTTTAATCTAGTTAATGATTCGCATCCAGACTTTATTCAAGACAACTTATAATTGTCTTAGGAGACGCCACAAAAGACCCTACAGGTGTCCGACTAGGGCACGTCATTCAGACAGCAGCTGTAGCAGTGAGATTTGTCATTCATAATTTGCATAACCGCAGAACAATAAGGAAAACCATTGTTCTCACTTTGAGATGAAAAAATAACAAAAAGCGAAAAGCAAGAAAAACAGATGTGCGCTTGTGGCGGTATCTGTTTAAGAAAGATTGTACGGCATTCATTGCACAGTATTTAACCACACAAAGATAAATAACTCAGCACAAGTACCTAAAACTCGAGAACTAATAATTATTTTACTCGCTTTTAAAATTGCGTGGGGGACATTCTGTTTGGCAGTAAGTTTATTATACCTGGCTCTTAATCTGAAGGAGCCCTACAACACTTTTTGAGCATGGTCAGAAAACGCTGCTGATCGCTAAAGGCTCCCGACAACACGCCAGCCAAATATTATAGCACAACACGCTTCCTGGAATTCACAATAAATTATCAGTCAGCTAAAAATTGCTTTCTCTTCTGTCGCACAAGTCCCGTTAATTAGGGAGGCGATCACCGGGCTAATTCCAAGGGCCGAAGTATCGGCCCCCCGAACCGCACCACGAAAGCGTGGACAATTTAGAAATGGTCCTTTTTGGCGCGCCAGCGGACGCCGGCTGTGGCCCAAAGAACAAGTCAGAGCCGAGAGTTGATAACCAAAGCAAAATTATATTCTCAATAATGGCAGATCGAAAACAATACACAAGTATGCACACTCCACAATAGTTGAATACAATATGTCACACACCAAATAACGTACTACACGGTACAATCAGCCACACTCGAAACAACGGACACAGACAACATTACGCACTATAAAGCAGTCACATGCATTGAACAACCAAGACACTTAAAGACTAAAGAGATAGAAAACCTATTCAGTCCAAAGTTCTAGGAACAAAAGTCTGAATGATACTCTTCCGAGAATCACTCACTCAAAGTCCCGCGTTGTTGTCGTTCCGCTGCCCCTGAAGTTTCTCTTCCAGGAAACCTCGCCGAAGTTTCTCTTCCAGGAAACCTCGCGTCTTCAATTGGCCTCTCTCCAAGCTACAAACTTCTTCGCCGGAAACACGTCGGCTTCACACACGCAGCTGTTGCCACGCGTCTTCGCTCGATAGCGGTAAACACACACACTCTTGCCTGTAGCTCGAGTCGTCGCCCCTCAGGTGGAAATCATCTTCTTCTCCTGCTTTGTCTCTACAGACAAAACCTTCGCCGACTACACTGCGGAATCCCTACGCGCTCTGGCGCTAACTTCCGTCTTCTCCTGCTTTGTCCCTACGGACAAAACCTTCGCCGACTACACGGCGGAATCCCTACGCGCTCTGGCGCTAACTTCCGTCTTCTCCTGATTTCTCATCCCCGCTGCTCGGTTAAATACCTTCCGCGCGACATTCCAGAAAGTTCTCATCATTTCGTCGGCGCGATGCGCAGCGGAGGCTGGGGGAAGGCGCGAGGCTGTACGAGGGCCGTCCCCGACAGATGACTCAACCCGGCATAACACGCCCCTTTCCTTCTAGAAATTTCCAGTGCTTGCTCGGCCGCCGTTGTGGGGTGAGGAGGTTCGTCGGCGAAGCCACGCTTCCGAGGGGAGAGAGTCGCGCGCCAGGGGAGCCTTGGATGTTTGTTTTTTCTTTTTTTGTTCTTTTATCGTTGACCTCGCGGCGTCACTCCGGCGTTTCGTCACAAGAATTTGGCGGCGCGCCCATTTTTTAGCGCTCGTTCTGTGACACTGCCCCCCACTTTAAGAAGATTATCTCATAATATTCAAAACCACACAAACGAGCGCGAACAGTCACCACACACTCTCACAGACTGTAACATAGTCCGTCGCTCATGACACGTCACATTCACAATATATCACTCAATACAATTGGACTTTACAATTCAATCTCACACACATGAAATATAACCGCAGGTACATGAGTACAACGCTTAATCACACATTCCAAACAATACAAACGTACAAGGTTCTGTTTTTACAATTATACAACACTATACATCACATCACAGCACAGACACTTCGACACTTGTGACACAGGATTAACACAACATATGGCACTCAGCACTGCCAAACATAATTCGATTCCACCTCAGCACCTATCCTGTGTAATTCGAGCGGCGCTTACGCCCTTCCTTGTGATGCTCTCTCGATCTCTTCTTATTGTTTTTGCACGTTTTGTTCCGGCGAGCCCCTTCCAACGACGGTATCTTAGGCAGCGTCTCAGCCATCATTGTCACTTCCGACACTGCTAACGGGTCATGACTCTGAACCGATCCTGCCCGGTTATTCACCCGCTTGTTCACGTCCCGACATTTGGCCTGGCTGGCCAACTCCGTCACCTTGACACTGTCGGTCGGTTGAGGTCGTGCCGACGTAAGTCCAGCTGCCCGGTACGTGAACTCATTCAACACGATCATCTTATCATTCATTGTCTCTTGCACCTCCGCTTCACCTTGGGCTCGAGTGGGATCCGTCACGGGATGCTCCTCCACTGTATCTCGCGGCCGCTGGGTTGGCGAGGGCTCTATCTCCGGGTCTTCCCCCAAACGTTCTGGATCATTCGGCCCTCGCGCCCCGTCGATGTTTCCGATGACAAGGTTGTACAGGGGGGTCGTCATGCATAAAGCAGTAACCTTCCCGCTGAAGTACGGGGTTTCAACCTCAATTTCTGCTTCGGGAAGCATCCGAACCGTACGGTCAATTAGGCAAACCGGTTTCGTTTTGCCTGTTAACTCACTTTCCCGTACCAAATTTCTCCGCACGATAACCGTGGAGCTACCGGTGTCTCTTAACACCGTAACCTTTTTGCCCGCAACTTTTCCAGGCAGCGTTGGCATTCCCTCCGTAACACCGGTTGGCTGTTTTGCCATTACAGCACCCACAATAGGAATTTTCTCCCCATTTTTCAACTCTACGAATCCGTCGGTGACGGCATTATTACCGGATTTCGGTGCCACTTGCACACAGGATACCTGGTGAGCTTGACTCACTCCGTTTCGACATGCGTCGGCTTTGTGCCCAGTCTGTCCACACTTAAAACATTTTACTACCGTAGGGCTCGTAAAGTTAGTACGACAGTTGCTCGCGCGATGACCCACTCGGTTACACAGGAAACATCGCGGAACACTCTCCGGTGCACGCTTCTTTGGTTCGGGTGCCGAATTTTTCGAGTCTTCTGAACACTCCTTCTGGACCTTGGCCAAATTTGTGCCACCTTGCGCTTCCAAGAATTGATCAGCCAATTCAAGCATTCCTTCAAGTGACTCAGCCTTCCTCTCTTTCAAGTACAGCGACAGGCTTGGGTGGCAACTAGTAAGAAATTGCTCTCTAATGAGGAGCTCTCTAAGCTCATCGTACTCCTGCGCTGTCCCAGAAAGTTCAATCCATCTGTCGAAATAATGGCAAAGTCGGGCGGCATACTGCGTAGCCGTCTCACCATCAGCTGGCTTTCCTGTCCGAAATCTGTCCCGGAATCCTTCCACCGTAAATCTAAATCGCTTCAGCAAAGCAGCTTTCACCTTTGCATAGTTGGCTGCATCAGTCGGCGTCAGCCTACCGTACACACTGAGGGCTTCACCACTCAAGCAAGTACTCAAAGCAGTTGCCCATTGATGTTCCGGCCAATTCTGGCTCCTTGCAATTGTCTCAAATCTGTGAAGGTACGCGTCAAGGTCGTCCTTCCTTTCATCAAACGCCACGAGCAGCTTGCTTGGGTTCAAGCGGAAGCCGTCGTCCTCCCGTTCGCTGCTTTCAACTCTAGCTTGGACCGGAGTTTCACTTCGCTGTTGCAAACGGAGCCGCTCGAGCTCTATCTCGTGCTGTCGCTGCCGTTCTCTTTCCTCTCTTTCTTCTTTCGCCCTCTCAGCTGCCAGTCTTTCTCTCTCCAGCTCCAACTTCAATTGCTGCTCTCTTTCTTCTCTCGCCCTTTCGGCTGCCAACTTTTCTCTCTCCAGCTCCAACTTCAATTGTTGCTCTCTTTCTTCCTTCGCCCTTTCAGCGGCCAGCCTTTCTCTCTCCACCACCTCTTTCTCCTTCTGGCTTACCCATTTCCGTAGTTCGGCGCCAGAAAGACCCATCTTCTCACCAAGAGCTACTAGCTTTTCGAGATCCATTTTATCTCGCAAATAAAACCTTGTCGCGTGTGAAAAGTATCTGCCTAAATCACTCTATCGGCACACTCTACTGCACTCGTTAACGAGAACACTGGACAACACACAAAATCGTTCCGATAGCACTATCAACACTCGAGGCTCTTTCTCACTACTTTGGACACACTGTGCACCAAAAGGTCCTGTGTCGCGGATGCCAGATTAATTGTCACACAGGTCCCGTTAATTAGGGAGGCGATCGCCGGGCTAATTCTAAGGGCCGAAGTATCGGCCCCACGAACCGCACCACGAAAGCGTGGACAATTTAGAAGTGGTTCTTTTTGGCGCGCCAGCGGACGCCGGCTGTGGCCCAAAGAACAAGTCAGAGCCGAGAGTTGATAACCAAAGCAAAATTATATTCTCAATAATGGCAGATCGAAAACAATACACAAGTATGCACACTCCACAATAGTTGAATACAATATGTCACACACCAAACAACGTACTACACGGTACAATCAGCCACACTCGAAACAACGGACACAGACAACAATACGCACTATAATGCAGTCACATGCATTGAACAACCAAGACACTTAAAGACTAAAGAGATAGAAAACCTATTCAGTCCAAAGTTCTTGGACCAGAAGTCTGAATGATACTCTTCCGAGAATCACTCACTCAAAGTCCCGCGTTGTTGTCGTTCCGCTGCCCCTGAAGTTTCTCTTCCAGGAAACCTCGCCGAAGTTTCTCTTCCAGGAAACCTCGCGTCTTCAATTGGCCTCTCTCCAAGCTACAAACTTCTTCGCCGGAAACACGTCGGCTTCACACACGCAGCTGTTGCCACGCGTCTTCGCTCGATAGCGGTAAACACACACACTCTTGTCGTTAGCTCGAGTCGTCACCCCTCAGGTGGAAATCATCTTCTCCTGCTTTGTCTCTGCGGACAAAACCTTCGCCGACTACACGGCGGAATCCCTACGCGCTCTGGCGCTAACTTCCGTCTTCTCCTGCTTTGTCCTTACGGACAAAACCTTCGCCGACTACACGGCGGAATTCCTACGCGCTCTGGCGCTAACTTCCGTCTTCTCCTGATTTCTCATCCCCGCTGCTCGGTTAAATACCTTCCGCGCGACATTCCAGAAAGTTCTCATCATTTCATCGGCGCGATGCGCAGCGGAGGCTGGGGGAAGGCGCGAGACTGTACGAGGGCCGTCCCCGACAGATGACTCAACCCGGCATAACACGCCCCTTTCCTTCTAGAAATTTCCAGTGCTTGCTCGGCCGCCGTTGTGGGGTGAGGAGGTTCGTAGGCGAAGTCACGCTTCCGAGGGGAGAGAGTCGCGCGCCCGGGGAGCCTTGGATGTTTGTTTTCTCTTTTTTTGTTCTTTTATTGTTGACCTCGCGGCGTCACTCCGGCGTTTCGTCGCGAGAATTTGGCGGCGCGCCCCTTTTGAATTCTCGTTCTGTGACATCTCTCTACAAACACGTTGTATGCCCAAAAATCACACATCATTGACCCATCTATCAGCCATTGGCTGATTTGAACATGGCGCGCTCGCTCGTTACAGAGATTGCCGCGGGAGGCTGCTACTTGTGCACGCGTGAGCATGCGATCACACTGAGAAAGCCGCGCATTAAAAAAACAATAAAAAAGTTCTCAAGGTCGCGAAGCGCACGTGACGTTTTTCTGTGGCCCTGTCATTTCTCCCTGCTTAGCTTCCAGCGCTTTCGTCGGAACGAGAGAAGTGAAACTGCAATTGCAGCATGCGACAAACCTTTGTAACTCCACTCGCACTGGGCGGATTCTTAAAATTTTTCCGGCGTTGAATTAACGAGGCAATGAGCTCTTCCGGCGAATTCATTCCATGGTTACTTGAAATAGGGCTTCAGAGCCCCTTTAAAGTGTCTGGTATTAATTTTGCCGGTTCTTTAAGTCCTAGTTTGTTCGGGTTCGGGATTTGGCTATTTTGTTTTTACATAGTTCATAGTGCGCATTTGTCAGGTCGTTATCGATGACTTCATAGATAAAACTAATTGAAAGCAAAAAACAGCGCTAGTGTAAGCTTCTTTTTTCCTTCTTCACTATGCATTTCAGTAAATAGTTCAACGATGTCGTCACAATCTATGTCGTGCTTAAAACACCTTTTTTAGAGTACCTATGCTCCCCTTCCAACTTTCGAACCCTTTCACGCCGTTACACCGCTGCGTTAAGCTTTAAGCGCCATATTTCTCTTCATGGCACGGCTGCACATTATCCGAATGCTCTCCAACGCACAGTCTTCCACTTTGGGGCGAAAATAAATAACAAATAAAAAGTAAACCAGGAGGCCATGTCAATATTTCTTTCCTCCGATTTCTATTTCCCGCGTTTATACATACTGTTGCCTCTTATACGCTAGGGGAAAATATGTCCCAACGTCGGTGCCTGCTTACCGACTATGTTGCTTTCTATTTTCTTTTTTTTTTCATGTTTATCCAAGTTGCCAAGTTATCAGGTATATTTGTTGACATAAGCCCGACCGAGGTGCGCACACATTGACAGTTTACAGAGCTTGCTCTCTTTCCCTATTTTTTTTTGGGGGGGGGGGTGACGTGTGCGTTTGCACTTACTCAGTTTTCGTTTTTGCCCTTCTACCGCCATATACGCTGTCGTCAGCCCAGTGTCACGGCAGGGCCGTAATATGCGGCATGGCTTTTCCAACGAACGCACCAGCACCGATATTTGACCTCGCGAAGCTTTTAAAAATAAACACTTGTCGTTCGCGAAGCGAAAAAAAAAACTACTGCGAGAAGGAGATGCTGTGTTTCGCGTCCTATACGTTGTGCTTGAAACTCGGGGATCGAACATACAGCACTCGCGTCTTGTCGTCAACCGCGAGTGCTGCTCCGGGCAGGGAGCGCCAGAGTTTAGCGTAGAGTGGAACGATATTGGTTCTAAAAATAAAGCGTATCTATAGACGGGAGATGGCCGGCAAAAGGGGGCCGCCCGAGGAATTATTGGAAAGGTGCGTGGGGTGAACTGGGGGTCGAAATTAGGGTCTTCTTCACTCATGCCCGCTAAGGAAGGAAAATAGGAGGGAAAGAACGGCAGGGAGGTTAACCAGCCTATAGGCAGCCGGTTTGCTACCCTGCGTATTGGATGAAATATGTATAAACATCCTGGAAGAAATCTACAGGGGATCAACTGCTACCATAGTGCTTCATAAAGAGAGCAATAAAATACCAATCAAGAAGGTTGTAAGGAAGGGGGACACAATCTTCCCAATGCTATTCACCGCATGCTTACAGGAGGTTTTCAGAAGCCTAGAATGGGAACAGTTAGGGATAAGAGTTAATGGAGAGTGCCTTAGTAACCTGCGCTTCGCCGATGACATTGCATTGCTGAGTAACTCAGGGGACGAATTGCAACTCATGATTACGGAGTTAGAGATGGAGAGCAGAAAGGTGGGTCTTAAAATTAATCTGCAGAAAACGACGAAAGTAATGTACAACAATATCGGAAGAGAGCAGCGCTTCGAATGTAATGGTGCACTTCAAGTTGTAAAAGACTATGTCTACTTAGGGCACGTAATAACAGCGGAGCCAAACCACGAGATATATAAGTAACTAGAAGAATAAGAATGGGGTGGAGCACATTTGGCAAGCACTCTCAAATTATGACAGGTAGATTGCCCCTATCCCTCAAGAGGACGGTATATAACAGCTGTATCTTGCCGATACTTAGCTATGGTGCAGAAACCTGGAGACTTACAAAAAGGGTTCAGCTTAAATTGAGGACGACGCAGCGAGCAATGGACAGAAAAATAGTAGGTGTAAGCTCAAGAGACAAGAAAAGAGCAGAGTGGATCAGGGAACAAACGGGGGTTAAGGATATCATAGTTGAAATCAAGAAGAGAAAATGGACATGGGCCGAAAATGTAGCGCGTAGACAGGATAACCGCTGGTCATTAAGGGTAACTAAATGGATTCCCAGAGAAGGCAAGGGAGTTAGGGGGAGACAGAAGGTTAGGTGGGCAGATGAGATTAAGAAGTTTGCGGGTATAAATTGGCAGCAGCAAGCACAGGACTGGGTTAACTGGCGCAACATGGGAGAGGCCTTTGTCCTGCAGTGGACGTAGTCAGGCTTATGATGATGATGATGATGATGATGATGATGATGATGATGGGGGAGATGAAAGATAGATAGGAGAGAGGGAAGAGAGATAAACACAGCACATTAGGCAGCACACGCGCGCACACTCAGTCATAGTCCATTCTTGTCTTTTGTGGAGTGTGGCATTGCTGTTACAGCCGCTTGTTCATGTCCGTGTCGCGTAGGAATTTCAACAGTGCTTTTGTCGCCTTCTGTTGCAATGTCTTCTCTCGGGCACTTGAAAAAATAGTAACCACAGACATTTGGCTGCTGTCGATGCGCGCAAGAACGGATGCCAGTGACTGTCTCTGGATGTCATACAACGGACAGTCACACAGGATGTGGTGTAGCGTCTCTTCGCAACGACAGGCATCGCAGAGAGCGTTGTCAGCCATTCCTATGGAAACTGAATAACATTTTGTAAAGGTATACATTTTGCTAGGGAGAGTTGTGCTTTAAGGACGCCGTACACCGCACGGCCCGAGAGAAAAAGAGAGAGTGAGGGATAAAGAAGTAAGGAGTGACTGAGTGGTCCAAAGTTGGACATGGGCCGTGCGCGTAGCACGTAGACAGGATAACCACTGGTCGTTAAGGGTAACTGACTGGATCCCCATAGAACGCAAACACACGAGAGGGAGACAGAAAGTTAGCTGGGCCGATGAGATCAAAAAGTTCGCGGGTATTACGTGGAAGCCGAAAGCACAAGACCGCACTGATTGTAGAATCATGGGAGAGGCCTTTGCCCTGCAGTGGACGTAGTAAGGATGATGATGATGATTATGATGATTATGATGATGATTATGATGCACGTTCAGTTTGCTTACCTTCATTGTGTTAAATAAAAAATATATGTAAACGGTTCCTTAAGCATTCGAATAATCTTTTTCTTTTCAATCAATAGTATCGGTTGCCCCTCACCCTTGCAAAAGATTTCTGCGCAATGTTGAATTGCATAATCTCCGGGATCGTCTGACATCATGACTAAGCGACAATCTTGTGTCACGCACGGTGTAAACATGATGTCATCACACGAGATTGTCGTTTCCGCATCTAACAATGTTTGGCGCTACCTCCTGGATTGGCTCACCATTGACCATGATGGCCAGCGCGAACAAAACATGGGCGACACAAGAAAACGACGACATAAGCGCTGCCTATCAAGTGAGTGTTCAGTAAAAAAAAAGCTCAGAGACATATATGGGTATCAAAAAGGATCAACAAAACAGCACACGCCCCCAAAAATACCAACTGAAAAATCAAACGTCGTCGAAAGGCAATTGTGTTCGGCCGGTGGTCTTTTTTTTCAGGCATAGCGTCGCCTTTTCAGCGTTGCGTAAGAAACACTATAGTGTCTTTAGCATTACGTATTTGTGTATTATTGAGTAAATAAACGCACTACCTAATACATATTGATGTCGCGCCTCAGATACGCGTAATATATGCTTTTTGATTGATACTGTTCACAAGTTTGAATGCAGCCGCCAGTTCAAGATGACTGGGGCTTTGAAGAAATGCTTAAACTCTGGGTGATGCAGGGATTAACGTTCCGAAACTACCATATGATTTAGTAGGGTGGCTGAATCATGAGACGGACAGACACAGACCAAAATGTCTGCG